>NC_091170.1:2039389-2048927 GCF_040958095.1 Procambarus clarkii | reverse complement strand
GGTCCCCCCAGCTCCCACTCACCCCAGATCCCAAAGGTCCCCCCAGAAAAGAAGCAGAAGAGAGTCAGTTTCAGGGTGATGTACTCGAACATAGATGGGATCACAAGCAAGACAAGTGAACTAAGGGAAAGAGCACAAGAAGTTAACCCAGATGTAATCGGACTCACTGAAACAAAACTCTCTGGAATCATAACGAATGCCGTGTTTCCCCAGGAGTATACAGTAATAAGGAAAGAGAGGGAAGGTAGAGGAGGAGGCGGAGTGGCCCTACTCATGAGAAGGGAATGGAGTTTTAAGGAGATGGCCATCCCGGGCTGTGAGGAGTTCAGAGACTACATAGCAGGCACCATAACAATGGGAGGACCAAGAATAGTAGTAGCAGTAATATACAACCCTCCACCAAATGACAGGAGACCCAGTCAAGAGTATGAAAACAACAACAAGGCAGTTAACACTATAATTGAGAGGGCAGCCTCTGCTGCCTGTAGAAATAGATCCCACCTGCTCATCATGGGCGACTTCAATCACGGAAAGATTGACTGGGAGAACAAGGAACCGCATGGAGGCGAGGATACGTGGAGAGCCAAACTATTGGAGGTGGTGACAAGCAACTTTTTAACGCAGCATGTCGGAGAACCACAAGGATGAGAGGCAATGACGAACCAGCGAGACTCGACCTAGTCTTCACTCTGAACGACTCCGACATAAGAGAAATCGGTTTTGAGGACCCAGTAGGAATGAGCGACCACAGTGTACTGGTGTTTGAGTACTTGATTGAAGAAGGGTTATTGAACTCGAGGAGGGATACCGAAACCAAAAGGTTAGCATACCGAAAGGGAAACTATGAGGGGATAAGAAAATTCCTAACAGATATAGCATGGGAAACAGAGCTCAGGGGAAAGACGGCCCAAGATATGATGGATTACATCACGCAGAAGTGCAAGGACGCAGCAAACAAGTTTGTCCCAGTCCAAAAGGAAAACAGAGAAATGAAGATGAGAAACCCATGGTTTAATCAAAGATGTAGGCTAGCTAAGCAGCGAAGTAAAAGGGCATGGAGAAACTATAGGAATAACAGGACACTGGAGAGCAGAGAAAGATACCAGAATGCCAGGAATGAATATGTCAGGATGAGAAGAGAGGCAGAAAGACAATACGAAAATGACATCGCAAGCAAGGCAAAGACTCAGCCTAAATTGTTGCTAGCCACATTAGGAGAAAAACAACAGTAAAGGAACAGGTTATGAGATTAAGGATAGGGGCGGAAGGATTCACTACAAATGACAAGGAAGTGTGTGAGGAATTGAATAAGAAATTCCAGGAGGTCTTCACCTTAGAACAAGGAGAAATTCCAGAGGTAAGTGAGGGAATAGCTAACCAGGAACCACTGGAAGAGTTTGAGATTACCAGTGGGGAAGTAAGGAAGTGTTTACTAGAGTTGGACGTGACGAAGGCTATAGGCCCAGATGGAATCTCCCCTTGGGTTCTAAAGGAAGGAGCAAGAGAACTGAGCCTACCACTCTCCATAGTGTATAACAAATCACTGGCAACAGGGAACTGCCAGATACTTGGAAAGCAGCTAACGTAGTCCCGATATACAAGAAAGGGGATAGACAGGAGGCACTGAACTACAGGCCAGTGTCCCTAACCTGCATACCATGCAAGCTGATGGAGAAGATTGTGCGAAAAAAACTAGTGGAGCATCTGGAGCGAAGGAACTTTGTAACACAGCATCAACATGGGTTCAGGGATGGCAGGTCCTGCCTCACAGGGTTACTTGAATTCTACGACCAGGCAACAAAATAAGGCAAGAAAGAGAAGGGTGGGCAGACTGCATATTTTTGGATTGTCAGAAAGCCTTTGATACAGTGCCACACAAGAGGCTAGTGCGAAAGTTGGAGATGCAGGCTGGAGTGAGAGGGAAGGTACTCCGGTGGATAGAGGAATACCTAAGCAACAGGAGACAACGAGTCTGTGTGAGGGGTGAGGTCTCAGATTGGCGAGACGTCACAAGTGGAGTCCCGCAGGGGTCAGTCCTTGGACCTATACTGTTTCTGGTATATGTAAATGATCTCCCAGAGGGTATAGATTCGTTCCTCTCAATGTTTGCCGACGATGCAAAAATTATGAGGAGGATTGAAACAGAGGATGATAGTAGGAGGCTACAAGATGACCTGGATAGACTGAGTGAATGGTCCAACAAATGGCTGTTGAAGTTCAACCCGAGTAAATGCAAAGTAATGAAACTAGGCAGTGGAAACAGGAGGCCAGGCACAGGATACAGAATAGGAGATGAAGCACTTAATGAAACAGACAGAGAGAAAGATCTAGGAGTTGATATCACACCAAACCTGTCTCCTGAAGCCCACATAAAGAGAATAACGTCTGCGGCATATGCGAGGCTGGCTAACATCAGAACGGCGTTCAGGAACCTGTGTAAGGAATCATTCAGAATCTTGTACACCACATATGTAAGACCAATCCTGGAGTATGCGGCCCCAGCATGGAGCCCGTACCTTGTCAAGCACAAGACGAAGCTGGAAAAAGTCCAAAGGTATGCTACTAGACTAGTCCCAGAACTAAGAGGCATGAGTTATGAGGAAAGGCTGCGGGAAATGCACCTCACGACACTGGAAGACAGAAGAGTAAGGGGGGACATGATCACAACCTACAAAATCCTCAGGGGAATCGACCGGGTAAACAAGGACGAACTTTTCAACACTGGTGGGACGCGAACAAGGGGACACAGGTGGAAGCTGAGTACCCAAATGAGCCACAGAGACGTTAGAAAGAACTTTTTCAGTGTCAGAGTAGTTAGCAAATGGAATGCATTAGGAAGTGATGTGGTGGAGGCTGACTCCATTCACAGTTTCAAATGTAGATATGATAGAGCCCAATAGGCTCAGGAATCTGTACACCAGTTGATTGACGGTTGAGAGGCGGGACCAAAGAGCCAGAGCTCAACCCCCGCAAGCACAATTAGGTGAGTACACACCCCCACCCCACTTCCACACACCTCACCACACAACCACACACCCACCACACTACTACACACCCCCACCACACTACCACACACCCCAGAACACTACCATACACCCCACCACACTACCACACACCCCACCACACTACAACACACCCACCACACTACCACACTCCCCACCACACTACCAAGTCGTCCGCAAGCACAAATATGTAAGTTCAAAGAAGTGAGTACACACCCCCACCATACTACCACACACCCCACCACATACTACACAACCCCACCACACTACCACACTCCCACCACACTACTACACACACCCCATCACACTAGCACACACCCCACAACACTAAAACACACCCCTCAACACTACCATACAATCCACCACACTACCACACACCCCACCACACTACTACACACACCCCATCACACTAGCACACCCCACAACACTAAAACACACCCCTCAACACTACCATACAATCCACCACACTACCACACACCCCAGCACACTGCCACACACCCCTCCACAGTACCATACAACCCCCACACTACCACTTACCCCGCCACACTACCACACCCCACAACACTACCACACACCCCATCACACTACCACACACCCCACCACACACCACACTACCACACACCCCACCACACTACCACACAATCCAACACACTACCACCCACCAACAACACTACCACATACCAAACCACACTACCATACACCCCACCGCATTATCACACATCCCACCACACTACCACACAACTCCACACCACTACACACACCCCACCACACTATCACACAACCCATCACACTAAGACACACACCCACCACACTACCACACCCCCCCTTCACACTACCACACACCCCACCACACTACCACCTACCCTACCACACTAGCACACAATCCCACCACACTACCACACACCCTCCACACTACCACACACCCCACAACACTACCCACACCCCACTACACTACAACACATCCCACCACACTCCCATCACACTACCACATACTCCAGCACAATACTAAACAACCCTACCACATTACCACACACACCTCAACATTACCACACACCCCACTACACTACCACATATCTCACACTACCACACACCCCACCACACTACCACACATCCCACGACACTACCACACATCCCCACCACACTACCACACATCCCAACACACTACCACACAACCTACCACAATACTACTCGCCCCACCATACTGACACACACATTACCACACTACCACACACCCCCACCCCACTTCCACACACCTCACCACACTACCACACCGCCCACCACACTACCACACACCCCCCACCACACTACCACACACCCCAGAACACTACCATACACCCCACCACACTACCACACACCTCACTAAACTTCAACACACCCACCACACTACCACACACCCCACCACACTACCAAGTCCTCCGCAAGCACAAATATGTTAGTTCAAATAAGTGAGTACACACCCCACCACACTACCACACACTCCACCACAATACTACACAACCCCACCACACTACCACACTCCCCACCACAGTACTACAACACCCCATCACACTAGCACACACCCCATAACACTACCACACACCCACAACACTACCAAACAATCCACCACACTACCACACCCCAGCACACTGCCACACACCCCTCCACTGTACCATACAACCCCCACACTACCACACACCCCACGACACTACCACACACCCCACCACCCTACCACACACCACACTACCACACACCCCACCACACTACCACACACCCCACCATACTACCACACACCCCACCTCGCTACTACACATCCACTACACTACCACACACGCACCACACTACCACACACCCCACCACACTACCACACACCCCACACCACTACCAACCTCCCACAACAATACCACACTACCCCACCACAGTACCACACCCCACCACACAACTACACACCCCACCTCGCTATCAAAAACTAACCACACTACCACACACCCCACCACACTACCACACACCCTACCACACCACCACACACCCCACCATACTACCACACACCCCACCATACTACCGCACACCCCACCACACTAGCACACACCCCACCGCACTACCACACACCCCACCGCACTACCACACACCCCACCTTGTTATCACACAACCCCACCACACTACCACACACCCCTTCACACAACCACACACCCCACCACACTCGCACACACCTCACTGCACTACCACACACCCCACCACACTACTAAACACCCCACGACACTAATGCACACCCCACCACACGACCACACACCCCACCACACTCCCATACACAGCACCACACAATCACACACCCACGACACTACCACACCCCCCATAACACTACCACACACCCCACCACACTACCACACACATCCCACTACAATAACAAACACCCACAACACTACCACACACCCCACCACACTATCACACATCCCACCACACTACCACACACCCCCACCACACTACCATACACCCCACCACACTACCACACACCCCACCACACTACCATACACCCCACCACACTACCACATAACCCCACCACACTACCATACACCCCACCACACTACCACACACCCACCACACTACCACACAACCTCACCGCACTACCACGCACACCCACCACACTATCACACACCACACCACACTACCACACACCCAAACGAATACTACACAATCCCACCACACTTCCACACACCCCCACCACACTACCACACACCCCACCACTCTACCATACAATCCACCACACTACCACACACCCCAGCAAACAACCACACACCCCTCCACAATACCACACATACCCCACACTACAACACACCCCGCCACACTACCACACACCCCACAACACTACCACACACCCCCACCACTACCACACACCCCACCACACTACCACACACCCCACCACACTACCACACACCCCAAACGAATACTACACAATCCCACCACACTAACTCAAACCCCACCACACTTCCACACACCCCCACCACACTACCACACACCCCACCACACTACCATACAATCCACCACACTACCACACACCCCAGCACACTACCACACCCCCCCCCCACAATACCACACATACCCCACACTACAACACACCCCGCCACACTACCACACACCCCACCACACTACCACACACCCCACCACACTACCACACACCCCACCTCGCTACCACACACCCACTACACTACCACACACACACCACACTACCACACCCCCCACCACACTACCACACACCCCACCACACTACCACACACCCCACCACACTCCCATTACACTACCACACACCCCTCCACACTACCACACACCCCACAACACTACCTCACACCCCACAACACTACCACACACCCCACCTCGCTTCCACACATCCACTACACTACCACACACGCACCACACTACCACACACCCCACCACACTACCACACACCCCACACCACTACCAATCTCACACCACACTACCACACACCCACCACAGTACCACACCCCATCACACAATCACACACCCCACCTCGCTATCAAAAACTAACCACACTACCACACACCCCACCACACTACCACACACCCTAAAAACCACCCACACCCCACCATACTACCACACACCCCACCATACTACCGCACACCCCACCACACTAGCACACACCCCACCGCACTACCACACACCCCCACCACATTATCACACACCCCACTTCACTACCATACACCCCACCACACTACCACCCAAACCCCACCACACTACCACACACCCCACCACACAAACACAAACCCCACCACACTACCACACACCCCACCTGGCAATCACACAACCCCACCACACTACCACACACCCCTTCATACTACCACACACCCCACAACACTACCACACACCCTACAACACTACCACACACTCTCACCACACTCCCATCACACTACCACACACCCCACCACACTACCACACACCCCACTACACTACACACACCCCATTACTTTACCACACACACCAACCACACTTCCATCACACTACCACACACCCTCCACACTACCACACATCCACAACACTACCACACACCCCACAACACTACCACACACCCCCACCACACTCCCCATCACTCTTCTACACACCCCGATACACTACCACACATCCCCACCACACTACCACACTCCTCACTACACTACCATACACCCCACTACACTACCACACACACAAACTACACTCATACACACCCCACCACACTACAACACATCCACCACACTACTACACAACCCAACACACTTCCACCCTCCAACCACACTACCACATACCAAACCACACTGCCATACACCCCACCACATTACCACGCATCCCGCCACACTACCGCAGAACCCCCACCCCACTACCACACAACCCAACACACTACCACACACCCACCACACTACCACACACCCACCACACTACCACACAACGCAACATACTACCACACACCCCACCAAACTTCCACACACCACACCACACTACCACACACCCCATTACACTACCACACGCCTCAGAACACTACCATACACCCCACCACACTACCACACACCCCATCACACAACCACACACCCCACCACACTACCACACACCCCACGATACTACCACACACCCCACCATACTACCACACACCCCACCAAGCTACCACACACACACCACCACACAACAATACCCCTCACCACACTACCACTCTTCGCGACCACAGTACCACACCCCACCACACAACCACACACCCCACCGCACTACCACACACCCACCACACTAACATACACCCCACCACACTACCACACAACCCCTCCACACTCCAATACACCCCACCACACTACCACACACCCCATAACACTACCACACATACTACCACACTACCAAACACCCCACCACACTACTACACAACCCCTCCACACTACCACACACTACCACTAGAAAGAACTTTTTAGTGTCAGAGTGGTTGACAAATGGAATGCATTAGGAAGTGATGTGGTGGAGGCTGACTCCATACACAGTTTCAAATGTAGATATGACAGAGCCTGATAGGTTCAGGAATCTGTGCACCTGTTGATTGACGGTTGAGAGGCGGGACCAAAGAGCCAGAGCTCAACCCCCGCAAAACACAACTAGGTGAGTACACAACTAGGTGAGTACACACCCCACCACACTACCACACATACCACCACACAAGAACACATCACACCACACTACCACAATTCCCCACCACACTACCACACAACCACACTACTACACACCCACCACACTACCACACAGGCACTGTACTACAGGCAGGTGTAGCTGGTAAGGTGCACCAGTGGATAAGGGAGTACATAAGCAATAGGAAGCAGAGAGTTACGGTGAGGGGTGAGATCTCCGATTGGCGTGAAGTCACCAGTGGAGTCCCACAGGGCTCTGTACTCGGTCCTATCTTGTTTCTGATATATGTAAATGATCTCCCGGAGGGTATTGATTCATTTCTCTCAATGTTTGCGGACGATGCTAAAATTATCAGAAGGATTAAAACAGAAGAGGACTGTTTGAGGCTTCAAGAAGACCTAGACAAGCTGAAGGAATGGTCGAACAAATGGTTGTTAGAGTTTAACCCAACCAAATGTAATGTAATGAAGATAGGTGTAGGGAGCAGGAGGCCAAATACAAGGTATCATCTGGGAGGAAATTCTTCAGGAGTCAGAGAAGGAAAAAGACTTGGGGGTTGATATCTCGCCAGACCTGTCTCCTGCAGCACATATCAAGCGGATAAAATCAGCGGCATATGCCAGGCTGGCCAACATACGAACGGCATTCAGAAACTTGTGTAAAGAATCATTCAGAACTTTGTATACCACATATGTCAGGCCAATCCTGGAGTATGCAGCCCCAGCATGGAGTCCATATCTAGTCAAGGATAAGACTAAACTGGAAAAGGTTCAAAGGTTTGCTACCAGACTAGTACCCGAGCTGAGAGGTATGAGCTACGAGGAGAGACTACGGGAACCTCACTTCGCTGGAAAACAGAAGAGTTAGGGGGGGACATGATCACCACATTCAAGATTCTGAAGGGAATTGATAGGGTAGATAAAGGCAGGCTATTTAACACAAGGGGCACACGCACAAGGGGACACAGGTGGAAACTGAGTGGCCAAATGAGCCACAGAGATATTAGAAAGACCTTTTTTAGTGTCAGGGTGGTTGACAAATGGAATGCATTAGGAAGTGACGTGGTGGAGGCTGACTCCATACACATCTTCATGTGAAGATATGATAGAGCCCAATAGGCTCATGAATCTGTACACCTGTTGATTGACGGTTGAGAGGCGGGACCAAAGAGCCAGAGCACCACCCCCCGCAAACACAACTAGGTGAGTACAACTAGGTGAGTACACACCCCACCAAACTACCACACACCCCACCACACTACCACACACCTCACCACACTACCACACACCCAACCACACTACCACACACCACACTACCACATATCCCCCACACTACCACACACCCACCACACACCCCACCACACACCCCACGACACTACCACACACCGCACCACACTACCACACACCCCCACACTA
>NC_091170.1:1979389-2034389 GCF_040958095.1 Procambarus clarkii | reverse complement strand
GCACAAGAAGTGAACCCAGATGTAATCGGACTCACTGAAACAAAACTCTCTGGAATCATAACGAATGCCGTGTTTCCCCAGGATTACACAGTAATAAGGAAAGAGAGGGAAGGTAGAGGAGGAGGCGGAGTGGCCCTACTCATGAGAAAGGAATGGAATTTTAAGGAGATGGATATCCCGGGCTGTGAGGGTTTCAGAGACTACATAGCAGGCACCATGGCAATGGGAGGACCAAGGATAGTAGTAGCAGTAATATATAACCCTCCACCAAATGACAGAAGACCCAGTCAAGAGTACGAAAACAACAACTTGGCAGTTAACACTATAATTGAGAGGGCAGCCTCTGCTGCCTGTAGAAATAGATCCCACCTTCTCATCATTTGGGACTTCAATCACGGAAGGATTGATTGGGAGAACAAGGAACCGCATGGAGGCGAGGATACGTGGAGAGCCAAACTACTGGAGGTGTTGACTAGAAATTTCTTAACCCAGCATGTCAGAGAACCCACAAGGATGAGAGGAAATGACGAACCAGCGAGACTCGACCTGGTCTTCACCCTGAACGACTCTCACATAAGAGAAATCGTTTTTCAGGCCCCAGTAAGAATGAGCGACCACAGTGTATTGATGTTTGAGCACCTGATTGAAGAAGGGTTATTGAACTCGAGGAAGGATACCGAAACCAAAAGATTAGCATACCGAAAGGGAAACTATGAGGAGATAAGAAAATTCCTAACAGATATAGCATGGGAAACAGAGCTCAGGGAAAAGACGGCCCAAGATATGATGGACTACATCACGCAAAAAGGCAAGGACGCAGCAAACAAGTTTGTCCCAGCCCAAAAGAAAAACAGTGAAATGATGATAAGAAACCCTTGGTTTAATCAGAGATGTAGGCTAGCTAAGCAGCAAAGTAAAAGGGCATTGCGAAACTATAAGAATAACAGGACACTGGAGAGCAGAGAAAGATACCAGAATGCCAGGAATGAATATGTTAGGATGAGAAGAGAGGCAGAAAGACAATACGAAAATGACATCGCAAGCAAGGCAAAGACTCAGCCTAAATTGCTGCATAGCCACATCAGGAGAAAAACAACAGTAAAGGAACAGGTTATGAAATTAAGGATAGGGGCAAAAGGATTCACTACAAACAACAAGGAAGTGTGTGAGGAACTGAATAAGAAGTTCCAAGAGGTCTTCACCTTAGAGCAATGAGAAATCCCAGAGATAAGAGAGGGAATAGCTAACCAGGAACCACTGGAAGTGTTTGAGATTACCAGCGGGGAAGTAAGGAAGTGTTTACTAGAGTTGGATGTGACAAAGGCTATAGGCCCAGATGGAATCTCCCCTTGGATACTAAAGGAAGGAGCAGAAGAACTGTGCCTCCCACTCTCCATAGTGTATAACAAATCACTGGCAACAGGGGAACTGCCAGAAATTTGGAAGACAGCTAACGTAGTCCCAATATACAAGAAAGGGGATAGACAGGAGGAACTGAATTACAGGCCAGTGTCCCTAACCTGCATATCATGCAAGCTGATGGAGAAGATTGTGCGAAGAAAGCTAGTGGAGCACCTGGAGCGAAAGAACTTTGTAACACAGCATCAACATGGATTCGGGGATGGCAGGTCCTGCCTCACAGGGTTACTTGAATCCTACGACCAGGCAACAAAAATAAGGCAAGAAAGAGAAGGGTGGGCAGACTGCATATTTTTGGATTGTCAGAAAGCCTTTGATACAGTGCCACACAAGAGGCTAGTGAAAAAGCTGGAGATGCAGGCTGGAGTGAAAGAGAAGGTACTCCGTTGGATACAGGAGTACCTAAGCAACAGGAGACAACGAGTCAGTGTGAGGGGTGAGGTCTCAGATTGGTGAGACGTTACGAGTGGAGTCCCGCAGGGGTCAGTCCTTGGACCTATACTGTTTCTGATATACGTAAATGATCTCCCAGAGGGTATGGAATCATTTCTCTCAATGTTTGCCGATGATGCAAAAATTATGAGGAGGATTGAAACTGAGGACGATAGTAGGAGCCTACAAGATGACCTAGACAGACTGAGTGAATGGTCCAACAAATGGCTGTTGAAGTTCAACCCGAGTAAATGCAAAGTAATGAAACTAGGCAGTGGAAATAGGAGGCCAGACACAGGATACAGAATAGGAGATGAAGTACTTAATGAAACAGACAGAGAGAAAGATCTAGGAGTTGATATCACACCAAACCTGTCTCCTGAAGCCCACATAAAAAGAATAACGTCTGTGGCATATGCGAGGCTGGCTAACATCAGAACAGCGTTCAGGAACCTGTGTAAGGAATCATTCAGAATCTTGTACACCACATATGTAAGACCAATCCTGGAGTATGCGGCCCCAGCATTGAGCCCGTACCTTGTCAAGCACAAGACGAAGCTGGAAAAAGTCCAAAGGTATGCCACTAGGCTAGTCCCAGAACTAAGAGGCATGAGTTACGAGGAAAGGCTGCGGGAAATGCACCTTACGACACTGGAAGACAGAAGAGTAAGGGAAGACATGATCACAACCTACAGAATCCTCAGAGGAATCGACCGGGTAAACAAGGATGAACTATTCAACACTGGTGGGACGCGAACAAGGGGACACAGGTGGAAACTGAGTACTCACATGAGCCACAGGGACGTTAGAAGGAACATTTTCAGTGTCAGAGTAGTTAACGGATGGAATGCATTAGGCAGTGATGTGGTGGAGGCTGACTCCATACACACTTTTAAATATAGATATTATAGAGCCCAGTAGGCTCAGGAATCTGTACACCAGTTGATTGACAGTTGAGAGGCGGGACCAAAGAGCCAAAGCTCAACCCCCGCAAGCACAAATAGGTGAGTACAAATAGGTGAGTACACACCCCAACTCGCTCCCACACACCCACTACACTAACACACATCCCACCACACTACCACACACCCCACCACACTGCCACACACCCACCACACTACCACACATCCCAACCACACTACCACACAACCCCACTACACTTCCACACACCCCACCACACTACCACACACCCCAAACCCATACTACATAACCCCACCAGAATACTACACACTCTACCAGACTACCACACACATTACCACACTACTACACACCCAACCACACTACCACATACACCACCACACAACCTCACACCCCACCTCGCTCCCACACACCCACTGCACTACCACACACGCACCACACTACCACACACCCCACAACACTACCACACACCCCACCACACTACCATACTCCCCACCACACTACCACACTACCCGACCACAGTACCACACCCCACCACACAACCACACACCCCACCTCGCTACCACACACCCACCACACTACCAAACACCCTACCGCACTACCGCATCCTCTCCACCACACTACCCCACCACACTACCACACCCCAACACACCCACACACCACACAACGCTACCACACACCCCACCACACTAGCACACACCCCACTACACTACCATACACCCCACCACACTAGCACACACCCCACTACACTACCATACACCCCACCACACTACCACACACCCCTCCACACTACCACACACCCCACCACACTAGCACACACCCCACTACACTACCATACACCCCACCACACTACCACTCACCCCTCCACACTACCACACACCCCACCACACTAGCACACACCCCACTACACTACCATACACCCCACCACACTACCACTCACCCCTCCACACTACCACACACCCCACCACACTAGCACACACCACTAAGACAGAGGAGGTCAGATTGAGGCTTCAAGAAGACCTAGACAAGCTGCAGGAATGGTCGAACAAATGGTTGTTAGAGTTTAACCCAAGCAAATGTAATGTAATGAAGATAGGTGTAGGGAGCAGGAGACCAGATACAAGATATCATTTGAGAGATGAATTCCTGCAAGAGTGAGAGAGAGAGAAAGACCTCGGGGTAGACATCACGCCAGACCTGTCCCCTGAAGCTCATATCAGGAGGATAACATCAGCGTCATATGCCAGGTTGGCTAATATAAGAACGGCCTTTAGAAGCTTGTGTAAGGAATCTTTCAGAACATTATATACCACATATGTCAGGCCATATGACACATGTATGCGCCTCCAGCATGGAGTCCATATCTAGTCAAGCATAAGACTAAACTGGAAAAGGTTCAAAGGTTTGCCACCAGACTAGTACCCGAGCTGAGGGGTATGAGCTACGAGGAGAGACTACGGGAATTAAACATCACGTCACTGGGAGACAGAAGAGTTAGAGGGGGACATGATCACCACATACAAGATTCTCAGAGGAATTGATAGGGTAGATAAAGGGAGACTTTTTAACACAAGGGGCACACGCACTAGGGGACACAAGTGAAAATTGAGTGCCCAAAAAAGTTATAGAGACATAAGAAAGAATTTTTTCAGTGTCAGAGTAGTAGACAAGTGGAATGCATTAGGAAGTAATGTGGTGGAGGCTGACTCCATACACAGCTTCAAGTGTAGATATGATAGAGCCCAATAGACTCAGGAATCTGTACACCTGTTGATTGACGGTTGAGAGGCGGGACCAAAGAGTCAGAGCTCACCCCCGCAAGCACAATTTGGTAAGTACAATTAGGTAAGTACACACCCCACAACACTACCACACATCCGCACCTCACTCCCACACACCCCTCTTCACTACCTCACACCCCACTACACTACCACACACCCCCACCACACTCCAACACACCCCACCGCACTACCACACACCCCACCACACTACCACACACCCCACTACTCTACCACACACCCCACAGCACTACCACACACATCCCACCACACTCCCACACACCCCACCACACAATCACACACCCCAACACACTTCCACACAACCCAACACACTACCACACACCCCACCACACTACCACATACCCCACCACACTACCACACATCCCACCTGTTACGGACCCGAGTCCAGCGTCCGAGCCCGGAGCAGTGACGACCACGCCATCTGTGGGTCAGCTCCCGAAACCCCCTCCAAATGGACGCCGCCACCTAGTGAGGACGAGATATACTGGCCACAAGAGTTTCCCGTCCTGATCAGCTCATAACACAGCCGCTGCTGACCTCTGGTGAGGTGGAGCTTAGACATCAACGCCATGTATGGAGTGGATAGGTGGGCGTTTGTGTCTAAGGCGGTAAGTGAAATGGCCTATAGTGTAAACCGGTACTGATGACGTGTCTGATTACAGAGTCGACCTGGGACTGCTGAATCGGACAGTGGATGAGTCTACCCAAGGCAGTCGTCTTGTCTCCAAGCGTTTGCTGCAGCAGCTGTGGTTCGTCCCCCGGATGAACACTGTGGTGTTACCCTGCCTGTGAAGTGGCAGTTGAGGGATTATCGTACCCGGGACTGACTGGTGGAGACGCTTAACCACTGGGGTGTTGTGGCAAGGAGAGTGGTCTGTGGGATCACACGAGGCTCCTGACTAGGGTTTGCGACCTCAGTATCGATCGTGGAGTGGCCTAACCAGCGCCGCTGATTGGAACCTGCCAGCTACCGGCTGGACTTGTGGTTGATGGCCTCCACGACGGTGCCCCCAGTGGAACTCTGATTTGGCTGGCCTGTGGCCAGGGTAGACTCGAGAGGATCGAAGGATTCGTAGTGAGGCCACAAGAGGACCAAGAGCTTAGCATCGTGAGCACCGTGAACGTCCAGAGTCTTCAGAAGAAGACAACGTTGTACATTATAGTGTTTATTCCTCCCCCTTGTGATAATCTTTATATTATTTACAGTGACGGTGTTAATTATATTATTAAGTTTTTGCCTTTATTTCCCTTCCCCTTTTATTTTACTTGCGTTACGGATCACATCCCTTGAAAGCCACTACTAGCTTGGGGCCGGATACCCTACCTCTAACAACATCAGAGAAAGAACCCGGTTGCGACCCGAGAGGGCCGTAACACCACCACACTACCACACAATCCCACCACACTAGCACACCCCCCACCTCACTACCACACACTCCCACACACCCCAACACACTACCACACACCCCACCACACTCCCACAGAACCCAACACACTACCACACAACCACCATACTACCACATACCAAACCAAACTACCACACACCCCACCACACTACCACACATCCCACCACACAACCCAACACACTACCATACACACCACCACACACCCAACCACACTACCACACACCACCACACTACCACACTACCCCACCAAACTACCACACCCCCACCGCACTACCCCACCCCCCACTACACTACCACACCCCCACCACACTACCACACCCCACCACACTACCACACCCCCACCACACTACCACACAAAACACCACTTTACCACATCTCTCACCTCACTACCACACACCCCACCCCACTACTACATATCCCACCACACTACCACACACCCCACCACACTACCACACACCCCACACCAATATTACTCAACCCCACCACACTAACTCACACCCCACCACACTACCACACACCCTCATCACACTACCACACACCCCACCACACTTCTACACACATCCCACCACACTACCACACCCCCCACCTCACTCCCACACACCCCACCACACTACCACACACCCCACCACACTTCCACACACCCCATCACACTACCACACGTCCCACATACTACCACACAACCCCTCCACACTACCATACACCCCAATACACTACTACACACCCCACCACACTACCACACACAACACCACACTACCACACCCCCACCACACTACCACACCCCCCACCACACTACCACACATCCCAACACACTACCACACCCCCCACCATACTACCACACACCCCCACCAAACTACCACACAACCCCATAACACTAATACATAACCCACCACACACCTCACCACACTACCACACCCCCCACCATACTACCACACACCCCACGAAACTACCACACAACCGAATAACACTACTACATATCCCACCACACTACCACACACCCCACCACACTACCACACACCCCATCACACTACCGCACACCCCCACCACACTACCACACAACCCCACCACACTACCACACACCCCACCACACTACTACATATCCCACCACACTACTACACAACCCCACCACACTACTACACACCCCACCACACTGCCACACAACTCCACCACAATACAACACAACCCTACCACACTACCACACATCTCACCACACTACCACACACCCCACCACACTACCACACAATTCCACCACAATACTACACAATCCCACCACACTACCACTCACCCCACCACACTACCACACCCTTTTCTAGTCTCCTCCACACTCACTCCTCTACAACCACTCCTGTTCTCCTCTACACTCCCTTTCTCCTTCACAATCACTCCTAGTCTCCTCTAAACCAATCCTAGTCTCTTATTCACTCACTTCCTCTCTCCTTAGCACCCACTCCTAGTCTTCTCCACACTAACTCCTTCACACTCACTCCAGGTCTCTTCCTCACTCACTCCTAGTCTCCTCCACACTCACACCTAGTCTCCTTTACACTTATTCCTTGTCGCCTTCATACTCACGCCTAGTCTCCTCCACACTAACTAGTAGTCTCCTCTACACTCACTCCAAGACACCTCTAAACCCACGTCTACTCTTCTCCACACTCACGCACGTGTCCTCAACACCCACTCCTAGTCTCCTCCACACCCTCTCCTAGTCTCCTCCACACTCACTCTATGTCTCCTCCACTCTCATTCCTACATTCTTAGACTCCTCTACCCCATCTTCTAGTCTCTTGTACACACTCTCCTAGTCTCTTTCACACACATACTCCTAGTCTACTCCACACGCACTCCTAGTCTCCTCTACACTCACACCTAGTCTCCTCTACACTTCTAGTCTCTTCCACATCCACTCCTACTCTCCTCTACACCCATTCCTAGTCTCCTCCGAACTGTCTCCTTCACACTCTCTCCTAGTCTCTTCCACACACACACTCCTAGTCTCCTCCACATACATTCCAAGTTTCCTCCACATTCACTCCTAGTCTCCTCCACACACACTCCTAGTCTCCTCCACACACACTCCTAGTCTCCTCTACACACACTCCTAGTCTCCTCTACACCCATTCCTAGTTTCCTCCACATTAACTCCTTCACACTAACTTCTTGTCTCCTCCACACACACTCCTAGTCTCCTCTACACCCATTCCTAGTCTCCTCCACATTAACTCCTTCACACTAACTTCTAGTCTCCTCCACACACACTCCTAGTGTCCTCCACACACACCCCTAATCTCCTCCACACTCTGTCCTAGTCTCCACCACACTCACCCTTGTGTCCTCCACACTCATTACTAGTATCCTATAGTCTCACTCATTGTCTCCTCTACACGCACTTGTAGTCTCCTCTACACTCACTCCTAGTCTCCTCCACACTCACTCTTAGTCTCTCCCACAATCATTTCTTGTCCCCTCGACACCCTTTCCTAGTCTCCTCCACACTCATTTCTAGTCTCCTCCACACCCTTTCCTAGTGTCTTCCACACTCAATTCAAGTCACCTCTACACCCACTCCTAGTGTCCTCCACACTCACTCCTAGTCTCCTCTACAGCAACTCCTGTCGGAAAACCCGACACCATTTAATAATATTACATTCAACAGGCAGATAATATTGCTGCCGTTGTATACACAAGTTACCCATAGAAAATGTAGCTTGTAGTGGAATTTTCCGTCAATAGAAAATGGGGTATCATTGCAACATAGTACTATAAATTCACCAGCTATTCTGTTGGTAATTATTCTTAAATACATAGTCTTTGGACTTTTAATATCACAAAAACATCTTATTTTAATTAACTTAATTATCAGTATCAAAATAGAGTGAATGTGACCCTTCTATCACTTATTGACATTGGACAAGGAGAGCCAAGGCGTCAGTGGTGAGGGAGAGGTCTGCCATTGTTTGTTAAGACCAGAGGCGCAGGGGAGCAATTTCAGCTCCTATAATTTCTCTTGGACGAAGTGTTATGGAGATCAAAGTGTTCTACCATCATCAACAAGCTGTCAACATAAACAAGGGAAGTGTCCTACCGAAACCCGTTTATCTAACCATTTCTGGCCTGTTAATGTTAGGTAGATAAGGGCAAACCGGTTGGGATGCGAACGAGCCTCTTAATAAAGGTAATTAAGCCTTGGTCCATATCATATATAATATACAGTGTTTTCTCTGATAGAGCTGTCATATATTAAGATTCCGGCTTTATAGCTAGTGCCCTTTAACAGAAACAAGAAGAGGAAGCAAGAATTTATCTTGTTTCATCAGTTACTATGGGTGATGGAAGCCAGCCTCACACGAGGATAATTTGGTGTCTACATCCTAGTTATATCTGGTGGACTAAGCCTGCTGTACAATAAGATAAGGCACCTCCAATTTATTTACTAGTATATATAGTTAATACTGTAGTTTGATTGGCTGCATATATATAAATTTGATATAAACCCCCCTTATGTGTAAGGATCGATTTGTGAGATTATTGCAGAAATACAGTCCACTTAACACCATACCAATTGCTATCGAAATATTTACATTAACGTAAATATAAATTCTATATAAATTCATATAAATTAAATAAATATAAATTTCATAGGTCCGTTTTCACATTATATGGTCCTTCGAACCTAGATTATATGGTTTTTCGAACCTAGATGGTCTAGAGAGCTAGATTGTCATCAAATTAAATAAACTAGCGCAATAAATTAGTGAACAATATAAAGCCAGTCAAAGACCGGCAGCGTAGCCTCGAGCACGCTCACGAGCCCCTCAGCTCAGTCCAGCCTCATCAGCGGTTTTATGGTTAACTACCGAATTGGTGGGATGTTATTCCGAATTTTGTGATGTTAATGTCGCGAGAGATTATCCACGAATTTTGTGGTGTTAATTTTGCGAGGTCACTAATAATATTTAATACTTCTAGATAGTACTAGAAATTTCTAGAGGGTAATTAAGAGGCTATCATCAATAATTGTGTATATTATTTCTCCAAAATAGAGATTTATTTAATATATTGCATTAGTTTCACAATATAATGTTTACCAATTGCCAACCCACAACAGGGTAGGGTATTACCATTGACTAGTTGAACTGTTTATTGTTCATCCTAGTCCCATTATTACCATAGTCTAGTTGTGCTATATTAAACAACCTAGCACCATTAATGAATGGTGCAGACCCTATTTTGGGTGTAATTGTTACCAGCTCGAGTTGAGTTGTGTATATATAATAATTTACTTATGATCATTACACCTTTGAGTGATTAATTAGTGTCTATACCATCCTAGGGTGATAATTGAGGAGCTGATCTAAAGGTACTTCCAGTGACACTGGTTTATCACACAAATCATTAGTGTGTATGATTGTATATATATATATAATGTGTATTAATTTTAAGTGCTAACCTCTAGTAGAGGTAGGATTATTGCCTAGTGAGAGCAGAATTTTACCCTAGGCTACCATCAGTACTTGCTCACAATTTATGAGCTAGTACTATCCAATTAACAAGTCACCATGACTAATCCACAGAAAGCAAAGCGTGCTTTAGTAGCAAGTAAACGTCAACTGACAAGAGATCTCGACCAATATGAACAGTTGTTATATGAGCCTGTAATTAATTATCATCGGTTGAAAATACCACTGTTACAGATTCAAACGCAATTGCATATATTGAAAGCAAATAGGAAATCTTACCAAAATCAGGTCCACGACGACGACGACGTAGTAGTTGAAGATGTAGAACCATTCCTGTCTGACCTAGCACAATATGAAGAAGAAACTCAAGCCAGGTTGGAGCACTTACACAGGATAATTGAATCAGAACAAATAGCAAGTACATCAAATAAAGTAGATAATGTTATGGATGATCTGGAACTTTTTGAGAATAAATGTCAAGCCAGATTAGATCCTTTAATCAACGAGGATAAAGCTTCACCCAGTAAAGCTTCACCCAATATTATACCACCAGAAATTAAGCAGTTCTCAGACAATTTATCCACAGTCTCTGTGGATTCTAGAAACACAATACCTGAGGCCACTAAGTTAACATGCCTCCAAACTGAAATTAATGGTGAAGCTGAACCAGTAGTAAAAAATGTAAATGAAAATAGCGACAGCACTAATTTCCCAGTCCAGCTTCCTAGGGATAATGCTGGCAATGAGAAAACTGTCATACATCTAGTACTACAATTGCTGGATTTACCTCAACTTGATCAGACTACTGACTCATTACAATCCTTCAGCATGGAGTTTGAGTCCCTACTAAGAACATTCAGTCTTAAGGTTGATATAACCAGTAGTGAGTGGATGACCAAAGTAGTCCTTCAACGAAAATTGTCCAGCGATATACTAGATGAATTATACACACATGAACATAACACCATCCTGACAGTACAGGACATCACTGAAGGTTTACATTCCATCATAAACAAACGACGAGCAAATGAGGAAGTTAAAGCCTCTTGCTAGCCTTCAGAAATAGAAAATAATAGTCAATTAATGGGTAAAAAAACTACCCCAAATAAACATCAGCCAAGTACTCTCACATCTAGTTGGAGAAAATCTGACAATGCAGCAGAATCCTCCAAGCCTAATGTTACAGGTTGACCCAAACCGGTAACTTCCAAGCGTGCAGTAGGCTGGGGGACATGTATGTTCTGCAAAAAGAAACATTCAACATACCGTTGTGCTAATTATCCAGACAGAGACACTCGAATTAAGCGACTCCAGGAATTAGGGAGAAGTTCAAGGTGTCTCAAGTCACACAATATAGACTATTGTGATACCCAATTCAACACCTGCAACATGTGTAGAAGAGGTAGGCACCATGCAGCACTGTGCAAACATACGAAATTAACGTATTCAAAAACCATGGTGGAAGATAGCATTCCCACCTCAGTATAATTTTGCAAGGTGCGAGAGAAAATCAGTGTCCAATCGGCAGAGGCCAAAAGTAATGCGACTCTGCCTACTGACCAAATTACCATCCAGAATAAGAGGGCCAAGGTCCATTCCCGAGGGTTGTTTGACCAAGGGTCCCAGAGAACATATGTCACTAAAAAGTGGGCAGATGAACTACAATTAAGGCCTGTAGCCCAGACGACAATCAACATCTCAGGGTTTATAACAAATACAGGACCTCAAGTCTACGAGGTGGTACAATCATCAGTACGTTTAGGCAGGTACGTCTGTCAAGTACAATCCATTGTGGTGGACAAAATACCAGTAGACCTACAAGTAAAAGATCTGAGAGCAACAGCCAAATTCCTGAGAAATAGAGGAATAAAATTGGCAGATAATATTAAGTCTGATCACCTCACCGACTTCGGTATTCTTGTAGGTACAGACTACTACCATCGATTCATCAGTAGCCCCACTAAATATCAGGGCATAAGCATGCTAAATTCTGCAGGAGGCAAATTACCCTCAGGCCCAGTATTAAGCCTGAGGAGACCTATGGCAGATAAACAATACCAGTAGAAATCTAAATTTGTCAGCTGATTATATTTCTCCAGTAGCATTATACTAAGGAGATTACAGCTGACTATAGCAACAGAGGTTGATGTTAATATCATCATTTAAAGCTGAAGATGAGTTCATGATGCCTCAGTGGTAAATCAGTAAACAGTAGCCTAAACAGCAACAAGTCACTGCGACCAATGTCACTGAACTCACTGCAGTCTCAGAACCATACTTGCCTTTAATGATGAACTATTCAATCCTCTGAATCAATTAACTAAATTAAACCCCAAAAATCTGACGACTGATTTGATACATATATTATTTAATCAAGATGAATTCCATGGGCCTCAGTGTATATATATCAAAGAGTTAACAGGGAAATGAAATCGCATTAGACTTCAAACCCCTACAACTCGAGTATGGGACATCCGTCCTGTACGAACAGACACACAAATGTGTGATTACTAACTACAGTACTAACATCAAATTAATCTAATAATTCGAAGGAGGAGTATCGTGTTCGTCTGTTCTAAATAGGACTTCGACCCGTGAGCAGCCCCCCCGGGGAATTATGTCGGAAAACCCGACATCATTTAATAATATTACATTCAATAGGCAGATAATATTGCTGCCGTTGTAAACACAAGTTAACCCATAGAAAATGTAGCTTGTAGTGGAATTTTCTGTCAATAGAAAACGGGATATCATTGCCACAAAGTACTATAAATTCACCAGCTATTCTGTTGGGAATTATTCTTAAATACATAGTCTTTGGACTTTTAATATCATAAAAACGTCTTATTTTAATTAACTTAATTATCAGTATCAAAATAGAGTAAATGTGACCCTTCTATCACTTATTGACATTGGACAAGGAGAGCCAAGGCGTCAGTGGTGGGGGAGAGGTCAGCCATTGTTTGTTAAGACCAGAGGCACTGGGAAGCAAATTCAGCTCCTATAATTTCTTTTGGATGAAGTGTTATGGAGATCAAAGTGTTCTACCATCATCAACAAGCTGTCAACATAAACAAGGGAAGTGTCCTACCGAAACCCGTTTATCTAATCATTTCTCGCCAGTTAATAGGGAGATAAGGGCGAATCGGTTAGGATGTGAACGAGCCTCTTAATAAAGGTAATTAAACCTTGGTCCTTATCATATATAATATACAGTGTTTTCTCTGATATAGCTGTCATATATTATAATTCTGGCTTTATAGCTAATGCCCTTCGACAGGAACAAGAAGAGAATCCAAGAATTTATCTTGGTACATCAGTTACTATGGGTGACGGAAGCTAGCCTCACACGAGGATAATTTAGTGTCAACATCCTAGTTATACCTGGTGGACTAAGCCTGCTGTACAATAAGATAAGGCACCTCCAATTTATTTACTAATATATGTAGTTAATACTGTAGTTTGATTGGCTGCATATATATAAATTTAATATAAAACCCCCTAATATGTAAGGATTGATTTGAGATTTTTGCAGAAATACAGTCCACTTAACATCATACCAATTGCTATCGAAATATATAAATTAATGTATATATAAATTATATATAAATTTATAAAAATTAAATAAATATAAATCTCACAGGCCTGTTCACACAACTCCTAGTCTCCCCCACACTCAATCCTAGTCACCTCTACACCCACTCCTAGTCTCCTCCACACATGAAGGATTCAAGGGAGCGGGTGTACTGTGCAGTGAGAATCGGAACAGTGTAAATTGAACAGTGGCATTGTAATGCAACACATTGATCACATCTCGTGGTGAATTATTTTAGTGAATTTAGAGAAGATAGCTAGTGAAGATCGACTTCTTGAGGCAGCATCAGTCGCATCAGCCGGGACCTACGTGGAGACCTGAAGACCTCACAGGATTGCCGACGACATGCCATGTATTCACCTAGAGTGCTTGTGGGGGGGCTGGCTGGTAAGTGTCTCTCATAAGTCTCCAATAGTGTGCAAGGTTTATATAATATCATATCATAGACACTATTGCATTCCATTCAATAAAACAATCTTAATAATACAATCGAGGTAGACAGGTAACAGGGACAAAAACTGTGAGCTCATTGGGAACCCAGATAAGCTGCTAATCCCCCCCACCCCCCACCCGCCGTAATCTGAAGACTACACCTCACCCACCTCTTAACCCCCCATCTCACTCTCTCAACACACTCTCCCCCCCCCCCGCCCTCACCACTCCCACTCTCCCAAAACACTTCCCCCCCCCCCCCCACCACACCCACTCACACTAGGACTATTCTTGCTCTCTCTCTCTCTCTTGACAAGGGCAAAATGGCAGGTGGACGCAACAGGGACACAAGGAACAGACAAAGTGACCAAACGAGGAACATGTTAACCCAAGTTCTGGAGGGATTCAGGAAGGAGATGCAGGAAATGAGGATTACAATTAACAACCTGCAAAGTGAGCTGACATCAGCAAGAGAGGAGATCAAATCCCTCACAGAGAAAAATAAAGAGACCGAGCATCAGATTATCATACAAAAGGAAGGTGGGAATGTTACATTGGAAGGAAATGCCTCTGTACCTGAAACATTTGCAGATATACTGAAAAAGAGCTCAGAAGCTATGGACATAGTGAGGGAGGTAGCCATGCAAGCAGCCACCTCACAGGAAGCAGCAAGGTGCACCACTCAGCTGCTGGAGAGAAAAAGATCAGTGGTAGTTGTAGGCATCAAAAAACAGGAAGGATCCAACAGGCAAGAATGGAATAGCAAGGATAGAGAGGCAGTACAGGGGCTACTGAAGGGGTTACAGATGGAAGGGGCTGAACGAAACATTGAGAAGGTTTTTCAGGTTGGGCTGGTACAACAAGGACAGAAACCGACTTGTAAAGGTGGTGTTTACAAACGAAACCACGAAGGAGGATATTCTCGAAAGGAAGAGTCGACTGCAGCATGTGGAGGGATACACGAAAGTAATCCTGCAGAGGGACAGGACGAAGAAGGAGAGAGCAAGGGCAGCAAGGGCAAGGAGGAAGTGCAGGGAGAGAGGAGCAAACCAGGAAATCACAGCCCCCAACACAACAGTCCTAGAGACAAGAGGCGAACCCAAAACCAGCATCCCAGCAACACCAGAGAGGAGGTCAACACCACCATCCCATTCTGCATAGAAATCCTCCCTTCCCCTCACCCTACCTGCCCCCACCCAACCCTCCCTCTCCCCCCCCCCCCCACCCCATTCTTACCCTGTCATCCCTTCCCCATTCCCATCATGTCCCCCCCTCCCACCTTTCCCCCCTCCCTCTTCATCCCATACCCTCCCTATCCCTCCTCCCCTCCTCACCCCGTATCGTCCATGTCCCCCCTATCTCCTTAACCCACACCCTACCTGTCCCCCCTTCCCTGAAACCGCCACCCCTCACCCCAAACTCCTCTGAGACCCTGCAAACCACCTCACAGATCATCTCACCCACTGAAAAGCTTCCCACACCAGCAGAATGCTCGCCAAGAAAGAGACAAGAAAATGAACTGAAGAAAGTGAGCTTCAAGGCAATGTACACTAAAATAGATGGAATTACAAATAAAACAAGTGAACTCAGAGAATGGGCACTAGAAGAAAACCCAGACATAATAGCACTCACAGAAACAAAGCTAACAAACACCATAACAAACACAGTGTTTCCACAGGGCTACTATGTAGTGAGGAAAGAGAGAGAAGGGAGAGGAGGAGGTGGTGTAGCTTTGCTACTAAGAGAAGGTTGGAGTTTCGAAGAGATGGTAATTGAGAACTGTGAAGGTTTCAGTGACTACATATCAGGCACCATAGCAACTGGAGGACAGAAAATTATAGTAGTAGTCATATATAACCCCCCACCGAATGTCAGAAGACCCAGACAGGAATATGATAGAAACAACTTGGCCACCATCAATATAATAGAGAGAGCAGCTTCTGTGGCTAGCAGGAACAGATCCAGGCTACTAATCATGGGAGACTTCAACCATGGAAAGATAGATTGGGGGAACAGAGACCCACATGGAGGCCCAGACACATGGAGAGCTAAGCTGCTGGATGTGGCAACAAGAAACTTTCTAAGTCAACACTTCAAGGGACCGACAAGAACGAGAGGAGGGGATGAACCAGCCTTGCTTGATCTTATATTTACCCCTAAATGAGTCGGATATAAGGGAAGTTAAGTTGGAAGCCCCCTTGGGAATGAGTGATCATAGAGTATTGAGCTTTGAGTACCTGGTTGAGCTAGGAATTATCACCTGCAAAAAAGAACTGAGAAACAAAGGGCTGGCGTACCGAAAGGGAAACTATGAGATGAATAAATTCCTATGGGATATACGTTGGGACACAGAACTCGGAACCAAGTCCGTACAAGACATGATGGACTATGTCACCCAAAAATGTCAGGAGGCTGTAAG
Source organism: Procambarus clarkii (assembly GCF_040958095.1). Taxonomy (NCBI): domain Eukaryota; kingdom Metazoa; phylum Arthropoda; class Malacostraca; order Decapoda; family Cambaridae; genus Procambarus; species Procambarus clarkii. The sequence continues at coordinate 2,017,512 of NC_091170.1, read as the reverse complement.
TAGGTTTGTCCCAGCCCAACAGGAAAAACCAGAGAAGCAAAGGAAGAATCCGTGGTGTAATAGGGAATGCATGAAAGCAAAGGAGCTGAACAAAAGGGCATGGAGGAACTTCCGTAATAACAGAACACCAGAAAGTAGAGAGAGATACCAGAGAACCAGGAACGAGTATGTTAGTGTAAGAAGAGCAGCTGAGAAAAGGTATGAAAATGATATAGCTAATAAAGCCAAGACCGAACCAAAGCTACTACACAGTCACATCAGGAGGAAGACAACAGTGAAGGAACAGGTGATGAAACTTAGGGTGGGCGAGGACAGGTACACAGAGAATGACAAAGAGGTGTGTGAAGAACTCAACAAAAGGTTCCAGGAGGTCTTTACAATAGAACAGGGAGAAGTCACGGCGCTAGGAGAGGTGGCAGCAAACCAGGGGACCATGGAAAGGATCGAAATTACAGGAGATGAGGTCAAGAAGCACCTATTGAAGCTGGATGTGAGAAAAGCTCTTGGGCCGGATGGAATCTCACCATGGGTATTGAAAGAGTGTGCAGGAGCACTTTGCTTGCCACTCTCCATAGTGTATAGTAGGTCACTGGAAACGGGAGACCTACCAGAAGTATGGAAGACTGCTAATGTAGTACCAATATTTAAAAAGGGTGACAGACAAGAGGCACTGAACTACAGGCCAGTGTCCTTAACTTGTATACCATGCAAGGTGATAGAGAAGATTGTGATAAAAAACCTAGTAACACATCTGGAGAGAAGAGACTTCGTGACAACCCATCAACATGGGTTCAGGGAGGGTAAATCTTTCCTTACAGGCTTGAAAGAATTCTATGATCAGGTGACAAAGATTAAGCAAGAAAGAGAAGGATGGGCGGACTGCATTTTTTTGGACTGTCAGAAAGCCTTTGCCACAGTACCCCATAAAAGGTTGATGCATAAGCTGGAGAAACAGGCAGGAGTAACTGGTAGGGCGCTCCAGTGGATAAGGGAGTACCTAAGCAATAGGAAGCAGAGAGTTATAGTGAGGGGTGAGACCTCAGAATGGCGTGAAGTCACCAGTGGAGTCCCACAGGGCTCTGTGCTTGGACCTATCATGTTTCTGATATACGTAAATGATCTCCCAGAGGGTATAGACTCATTTCTCTCAATCTTTGCTGACGACGCTAAAATTATGAGAAGGATTAAGACAGAGGAGGTCAGCTTGAGGCTTCAAGAAGACCTGGACAAGCTGCAGGAATGGTCGAACAAATGGATGTTAGAGTTTAACCCAAGCAAATGTAATGTAATGAAGATAGGGGTAGGAAGCAGGAGACCAGATACAAGGTATCACTTGGGAGATGAAATACTTCAAGAATCAGAGAGAGAGAAAGACCTGGGGGCTGATATCACGCCAGACCTGTCCCCTGAAGCTCATTTCAAGAGGATAACATGAGCAGCATATGCCAGATTGGCTAACATAAGAACGGCCTTTAGAAATTTGTGTAAGGAATCTTTCAGAACATTATATACCACATATGTCAGACCAATTCTGGTGTATGCGGCTCCAGCATGGAGTCCATATCTAGTCAAGCATAAGACTAAACTGGAAAAGGTTCAAAGGTTTGCCACCAAACTAGTACCCGAGCTGAGAGGTATGAGCTACGAGGAGAGACTACGGGAATTGAACCTCACTTCGTTGGAAGACAGAAGAGTTAGGGGGGACATGATCACCACATTCAAGATTCTCAAGGGAATCGACAGGGTTGATAAAGACAGGCTATTTAACACAAAGGGGCACACGCACAAGGGGACACAGGTGGAAACTGAGGGCCCAAATGAGCCACAGAGATATTAGAAAGAACTTTTTTAGTGTTAGAGTGGTTGGCAAATGGAACGCATTAGGAAGTGATGTGGTTTAGTCTGACTCCATACACAGTTTCAAGTGTAGATATGATAGAGCCCAGTAGGCTCAGGAACCTGTACACCTGTTGATTGACGGTTGAGAGGCGGGACCAAAGAGTCAGAGCTCAACCCCCGCAAGCACAACTAGGTGAGTACTAGGTGAGTACACACTCCTAGTCTCCTCTTCACTCACTTCTAGTCTCCTCTCTATTCACTCCCAGTCTCCTTCACAATCACTCCTGATCTTCTACACATCCACTCCTCGTTTCCTCAACACCAACTCCTAGTCTCCTCCACACTAACTCCTCCACACTCACTTCTAGTCTCCTCTACACTCACTCTTGGTCTCCTCCTCACCCACTTCTAATCTTTTTCCATACGCACTCCTAGTCTCCTCTACACCTTTATCCTAGTCTCCACACTAACTCCTTCACACTCACTCCTAGTCTCCTCCACACACACTCCAAGTCTCCTCCACACTAACTCCTTCCCAGTAAACAATTTTAGGTTGCCACAACATATCTGGAAAGATGTTGAAAGGATTGGAAACGTTTGTTTTATCGTATCAGATACGATATTGTGTGTGGACTTAAATAGGTTTCCAAAACTTATAACCAAGACATATGTATCTAACACTAATTTGAGATGTTGTGGCAACTTTGCACTCCTAACATGAGTCATTCATAATCCATTCATACACCAATATGAATCTCTTGTGAAAGGTTTGAGCCTAATCTCAACCCTTTTCACATCTTTGTGTTTAAAGTTAAATTTCTTGAAATTAAATTATATTATTTTATATTATATTATATTATTTTTATTATATTTTATTTTATGTATTATTATTTTTCTTATATTTTGTTATATTATATATTATTGTTCATAATTTAAATATTAAAACTAATTTAAGGGTAAAAAAATCAAATAATTTATATTTATTTTATTATTTACTAACAAATCAGCAAAAATACAAAAACATATGACCTATATAATTATATATATAATATATATATAAATAATATATATATATAAATAATTTATATAATATATATTATATAATATATATATACATATATATTATATAATATATATATATACATATATATTATATAATATATATATATATATATATATATATATATATATATATATATATATATATATATATATATATATATATATATATATATATATTAGTGTAATATATAAGGGTGTAGTGTAATAGTATATATATGTGTATATATATATATATATATCTATATATAATATATATTTCTATATATATATAAATATTTCTATATATATATATTTCTATATATATATATATATATAGAAATATATATATATATTTCTATATATATATATATATATATATATATATATATATAGAAATATATATATATATTTCTATATATATATATATATATATATATATATATATATATATATATATATTTATATATATATATATGTCGTACCTAATAGCCAGAATGCACTTCTCAGCCTACTATTCAAGGCCCGATTTGCCTAATAAGCCAAGTTTTCATGAATTAATGTTTTTTCATCTACCTAACCTACCTAACCTAACCTAACCTAGCTTTTTTTGGCTACCTAACCTAACCTTACCTATAAATATAGGTTAGGTTAGGTTAGGTAGGGTTGGTTAGGTTCGGTCATATATCTACGTTAATTTTAACTCCACTAAAAAAAAATTGACCTCATACATAGAGAAAAGGGTTGCTTTATCATTTCATAAGAAAAAAATTATAGTAAATATATTAATTCAGGAAAACTTGGCTTATTAGGCAAATCGGGCCTTGAATAGTAGGCTGAGAAGTGAGTTCTGGCTACTAGGTACGACATATATATATATATATATATATATTTCTATATATATATATTTCTATATATATATATATATATATATATATATATATTTCTATATATATATATATATATATATATTTCTATATATATATATATTTCTATATATATATATATATATATATATTTCTATATATATATATTTCTATATATATATATATATATTTCTATATATATATATATATTTCTATATATATATATATATATTTCTATATATATATATATATATATATTTCTATATATATATATATAAATATTTCTATATATATATTTCTATATATATATATATTTCTATATATATATATATATTTCTATATATATATATATATTTCTATATATATATATTTCTATATATATATATATATATATATATATATTTCTATATATATATATATATATTTCTATATATATATATATTTCTATATATATATATTTCTATATAAATAATATATTTCTATATAAATAATATATTTATATATAAATAATATATATAAATAATATATTTATATATAAATAATATATATAAATAATATATTTATATATAAATAATATATATAAATAATATATTTATATATAAATAATATATATAAATAATTTATATATAAATAATACATATAAATAATATATTTATATATAAATAATATATATAAATAATATATTTATATATAAATAATATATATAAATAATATATTTATATATAAATAATATATATAAATAATATATTTATATATAAATAATATATATAAATAATATATTTATATATAAATAATATATATAAATAATATATTTATATATAAATAATATATATAATTAATATATTTATAAATAATATATATATATATAAATAATATATATAAACAATATATTTATAAATAATATATATATATAAATATATATATAAATAATATATATATGATAACCATCTTTGTAACCTATATGTAACTCCCTCTTTGTAACAAAGTTCAAATAAAGCAAATATATATGAGTACATACAAAAGAATGGGGGTGGTAGAATATAATATTAGTGTTTAGTGAGTGACCACAAGGTCTCCTCTGAATACTTTTTTTCTTCTTCTCCGAGGCTATGGGTCCCCACATTGGCACCAGAGGTCTTACTCACAAACTTTTTATATAATATATATATAAATAATATATATATATAAAGTTAATACTAGCTAGTTATACGTAGATATATGATAACTAACCAACCCTACCAAACCTATCTAACCTATATATATATATCTATCTATCTATATATATATATATATATATATACACACATATATATATATAGGTTATATATATATATATATATATATATATATATATATATATATATATATATATATATATATATATATATATATATATATATATATTTTATTAATTATATATATACATATATACACACAGAAACAAAGATTCTTCTATATAGACATTAGAGAAGATTCAGCGGTATGCCATGCACCAGGCTCTCCGCCATTTTCATTATTCGTCATATCCGAGTCTGCTGTATGATGCACATGTATTCTTGCTTCACCACCCTGTAATGAAATATTGTTTGTTACTAATTGTTTTCAATCATACATTATTTTATTATATAATATTTAATTTATTAATTAAAAACCCTTTCCATATTATAGAAAAAAACTAAAACAAGAATCTATATAAAACTATAGAATAGAATAGAATAATAGAATAGAATCTATATAGAATCTATATATCATATATATATTTATATAAATAAATATATATATATATAAATATATGTATATATATTTATATATATATATATTATTATATCCTGCATTATTCCAGCCCATTATTAGAGATAGTTGCCACCTCTTATTTTGGTTTTCTTTCATTATTAGTGCTCAGAAAATTAAATATATCTACATATTTAGTCAAAATCAATTACATTATTTTATCTTATTCATAGCATAAATGTTCACAAAGATTACTAAAAAGAGATTGAATTAGACTACAGCAAATTGGCAAACTTTACCTTGTATCTGTTTCCACCGTGTTTGTTTGGGGCGTTCTTCAACATATCAGCAATACTTGTCTCAACATCTCTTTCAGTTGCATTAGTGTGGGTGTTGATACAGGCTTCTGGAAATTTATAAGAATTAATTAATATATATAATTATAATTCTTTTTGTCAGGAGACAAGAAGCCACAGAGTAATAACATTGTTGGCTTTTATTTAGGTGTTCCCCTGTTCTCCAGTCTTCCTCCGTCCCCTCGTCCCCTTTGTCCTCCCCAGCATTCTCCATTCCCCTGTCCCCACCAACCCCAGTCCCCTCGTCCTCCCCACCATTACCCTCTCCTCTGTTCCCTCGTCTTCCCCACCATCCCCCCTCTCGTCCTCCCTACCATTCTAAACTACCTCATCCCATGCATTCCATAATGGTCTGATGCTTCCATCTGAAAATTGGGAACATCAAAAGATCTGACTTTCCCAATTTTCTGATGGGAACATCAAATGATCTGATATTCCCATCACTGAAAAATAAAAACAGATAAAAAAAATGATATGAAAAAATAGAAAATAAAATATACTCATGAAATGAACAGAATGGTTAACAACGCAGCTCAATTGCAATGCAATGTCACAATAACATTTAATAACAATAACATTTAAATATACTTTAAGATATAATCTAGAAGAAAATAAGAACATTGAAACGGTTCATGAACTCTATTTCAATAAAGGACACTATGGGGAACTTTGAAAAATAATTATTGAGTATAATTAGACAGACTTGTTGCTAGGCAGAGGAGTAATGAGATATATGGCAAATTTTGCAAAATATACAATGAAGGTACACAAACATTCATACCCAAACAAAGCAAAATGCTAGGTAAGAACAAAGCAGTTGGCCCGTAGGAGAAAGGAGATACCCACAAGACTAGAATACAAGTCATTAACAAGCATGCAAGTATAATACATAATACATGCAGACATATATAATCCAAAAAAATGTCAAATTTACGTACTTATTATTACATTACAAATATCTAAGGTTTTGAAGACACGTTTCCTCTTGCGCCCAACGAGTGAATACTGAGACCAGACCCCATAGGTCCCTATCCTCCCCATCATTCGTCTGTGTCTCCACAGCTTGCACCGCCCATTTGAGACAGCGTCTGGACCTGTTAAAATAATGCATAAGCTGTAAGGTAATAGAGAATAATATATATCTTTCAATCTCAACATTAGATTTTCTAATTTCCAACTGTATTAAATAAATAGCATTAAAATATTTTCCTTCTTAACTATTACAAAAATCAACGAATTTGAGTAACTTTTGCTTTTGTTTTATTTGTACCTTAAACATAACACTGAACAATCAATTATGTGCCACCCCACCTTCCTTCATCTGCAAAAAAACTAACCAAAAGACATATGTACAAGGCTAAAAAAATTCAGCAACACTTACCATACTCAGGCTAAAAGAATTAAGCAACACTTACCATACTCTTTTTATATTCACTGTTAACTTTTAGCTCGTGTGACAGACTTTCCACCTGCTCAACAGTTTCAAGTGGGGATGGAAGAATGTCTTCCAGGATTGGTATATCTCCATGTGTTTTTGACATATGGGTTTCCGTCATTTTGACAATATTCAGGATATCCCCTGATAAAAATGTCAATTTTGATAATTCCTTCATTATGTATTCCATTTTTTCTGTTACTGCAAAAAAAAAAGGCTTACTAGAACAAGCATTTAGTGTTGCATATATATGATATATGTAATGATCCTTAGTGGATCCTATTTTAGTGACAGACACATTGGTGTCAGGTCACTGTCAAATGGGCTACTGTCATGTAGCCTTCAATTATGTAACCTCTCCCATTCTATGATAGGGGTGACACAGGGCAGCATCCTTAGACCCCCTCCTATTTGTTATATACATTAATGATCTGCTTTATGTCTCTAACATGATTAAACCTGTATTGTTTGATGATACTACCATCATCTACTTAGTTGCTTTACAAGAATGTAAAATTTCAAGTCTGTACTCTCCCTCAATGTATTTTCTTGTATGTATAACAAAAAATAAAGAATCAACACATAATAAATTGGTACTTACTAGATTTTTCGAAAGGAGAGCTTTCAGTTCTGTCTTGTCTTGGAGTTTGAGGGGAAGGTTTTGTACTCGGCCTGTAGATAGACTTGCTGGTCCCACAAGATTCTGTCAGGGGTGGAAGCGTATTAGCATTGTATAGAAAATATTTACAAAATAGTTTTAAATACATAAAACTACAAATAGAAATTATTGAATTATTACATTAGCTTATAGCTTTTATGAATGCATTAAAAAATTTTGTTTCACACAATGGAGCGACACCATTTAAAGTGTTTCCATCACCCTGAAGGCTGGTAAAAATATATTACATTAAAATCATACACAAGTACGTTACTATCTGTGTATGTAAATGTTTCAACAGTTACTTAAAGCTTACCAGTTCTGTCTTGTCTAGGAGTTTGAGGGGAAGGTATTTTACTGGGCCTGTAGATAGACTTGCTGGTCCCACAAGATTCTGTCAGGGGTGGAAGCGTATTAGCATTGTATAGAAAATATTTACAAAATAGTTCTGTCCAGTTCTGTCTTGTTCTGTTAAAAAGAAAACCATCATACAAAAAGAAATAAAATGTTTTCAATTAAATTAAATTACCTGATTCCTGTATCATACTATTTTGATGTTCATCTAGAGTCAGCTTACACTCGGCAGTCTTTCGGGGCATGGAAACATTCCATCAAGCCTTCCATCTGTCAATTTCTTCCAAACCTCGTGGTTTACGTGCAAAAAATATTGGGCACAAAATCTTTTATGCTCACCAATCTAGCACTAATTTCAGAAATCTGGCGGCTACATAATTTAAATGTGTTTTTCCGTATCCAGGTGACAAGAAGTCGCTTCATAACACCAAGGCACACCTGGTGCATATAGTCAATGGGAAACGCTGCAATTAAGTCTATGTTCAAGTCACAGAATGGTGATTTACCATGATGATGTTGCGAGTTAGATTGATTACGGAAGCGTGTGTCTGTTCTAATGGTTAAATTTGTTACTTCTGGATATGTCATTTTCCCCATCCAAGTACCTTTCTGTTCACATTTGTCACAGCCATAATAACCTGAAAACAGTTTTATGGACTTCACCATAGCCTTAGCAGGTGCATCACAAATTACACATTGTAATTTTATGTTGATAGTTCTGTTACCATACTGAATCCCATGCAACAAAAGGTCATCCATATCAGATATAAAATCATATAAGAAATTTAAATCACTTGGCTTAGAACGTCCATACATGAGGACAACTGGAAAGACTTTCAAAGGTGTAATATTCATTACTGCACAGAGAACTGGCCACAAAGCATCATTTTTGCTTCTAAATATAGGAAGGCCATCAATGTTACATGACAATAATAATTGTCTCAGTCCTTTTATAGTTGCTTTTGGATATCTACTTATGTTTTTTAACAGTTCCTCTTTTAACCCAAAGTAGACATATTTCATTCCAGATTTTTGCTGAGTTTCTATGTACCTTTCAGAACTGATTAGTGTCCGAGCTGTTTTTGGTAAGTAGTCAATTCCCATTTGCCTCAAAATTTTTAATAATTCATCAACAGCATTGTGTGTAACACCATTCTTGTTTACCCACTGAATTAATAAATTCTGTGGGTAAACAAGTGAATGATGATTATCATGGTCATCATTCTCCTCCTCACTTTGAGAATTAGATAATACATCATGAATATCAGTAAGATTCATGTGTAAATCATCAATTTCAGAGCCTAATCCATACTCTTGATTTGACTCGGCTTCAAAAGAACTAATGTCATTGTCTGACGACTCAATCTCTGAACTTGATGCTGCCTCAGTAAGATTAATGGGTTCACTAGTGTGTACAGCTGTATTTGGATGCATTTTATGTATACGTTTTAGCCTTCTTGATACTTGCATCCATCTGTTGTTGTATTGGAGTCGCTTTTTTCGCTTATACTCGTACATTCTGTTAAAGAGTGTCAAATTTCTACATTAGACTACCATATTACCTATATTATTGTTAATAATGTATTGACAGATGCAATATGTATTAAAATTCTAAAAATAAGTCATTCATTATATACAATGTGTGATAATTAAAGCTGGTGCATATAACATCCTTGTCAGGCACATGCAAAAGTGAACACTTCCAGAATTGGAGACATGCAGAAATGTAACATATGATAATAGAGGCATGCCAAAACAAAGACATGCATAAATTCAAATTCTTATCGATATAATTTCTAGTGATTATTATATAAATTATTCCATCAGAACTAGATCAAATATTCAATACCATCCTCCCATTGGAAAGAGTAATCATGTCCTGCTGGACATTAATTATATGTTGAGATATAATCTAAAAGAAAATAGGGACATTGAAATTGTTGTTAAACTCTATTTCAATAAAGGACACTATAGGGAACCTAGAACCCTGTATTACAAGTGTAAGTGATAATTTTGGAAAATTTAATTAAAGCTAATTGTGTAGGACACCTGGAGATATGGTGCCCATATCTAAAGAATCACATCAACTGGTAAAGGTATAGACTTGCCAATAAGTGGCTCCCAGGTTAGAGGCATAAAATGCCAAAACTAAATGGTAGAATAAAAAGAAGATATTGTAAAAGGTAACCAAACAAAGATGCCACAGAAATATTAGAAAATTAACTTTCGCAAGCAGCGTGGTAGACATGGTTGGAACAAGTTAGGTGAGAGGGTGGTGGAGGCCAAAACCATAATCATAATCATCTGTATCAAACCTTATTACAGGTAAAACCAGTAGGCAGTCTACTGTATTTTATCAAACCCTTATTAGTATAATAGATCTCGTAATAATTTTGCAAAAATAATGGCATTTACTATTTTTAAAAGATTATTAAAAAATTTACAGATATGGTGCATTCGGAAGACAAACCCAATTTTTCACTTTTGACAATTGAGCACCTGCTACATCCAGATTCTAGGGAGGAAAGGAAGGACGATCTTACTGGATCCCATAGCCTCTCCGAGGCACAAACCAGGCTTTTACACAACCCCCCCCCCTGCACCCGAGCTTTTTAAAATAGTAAATGCCACTATTTTTGCAAAATTATTACGAGATCTATTATTCTAATAAGAGTTTGATAAAATACAAACCCTGGGGCCATAGAACGGCTATTTAATCCCCTTGAACGGACCTGTGCATGGGCCACTGAGGCATCGAAAAAAAACATAGACCGGCTTGGGAAAAAAGCAAAATAGCCGGTCTATGGCCCGGCTGATGGCTGTGCATGGATGGCTAATGGCTGTTAGTTATGGAGCTAGGTTAGACTATGTATGTTTAAATCTCTGATTTAAACAGAGCCGGCTAATGGCTGTTAGTTATGGAGCTAGGTTAGACTATAGGCTAGGCTAGGTTAGAGCCAGTGTTCAGTCAAATAACTGAATTTATCAAATCTTATCCTTGAATAATATACAAGCTGATGTGAGATCCCTGTCTACAGGTGGACTGGAACTATTATCCAGTAGGCAGTCTACTGTATTTTATCAAACCCTTATTAGTATAATAGATCTTGTAATAATTTTGCAAAAATAATGGCATTTACTATTTTTAAAAGATTATTAAAAAATTTACAGATATGGTGCATTCGGAAGACAAACCCAATTTTTCACTTTTGACAATTGAGCACCTGCTACATCCAGATTCTAGGGAGGAAAGGAAGGACGATCTTACTGGATCCCATAGCATCTCCGAGGCACAAACCAGGCTTTTACACAACCCCCCCCCCCCTGCACCCGAGCTTTTTAAAATAGTAAATGCCACTATTTTTGCAAAATTATTACGAGATCTATTATTCTAATAAGAGTTTGATAAAATACAAACCCTGGGTCCATAGAACGGCTATTTAATCCCATTGAACGGACCTGTGCATGGGCCACTGAGGCATCGAAAAAAAACATAGACCGGCTTGGGAAAAAAGCAAAATAGCCGGTCTATGGCCCGGCTGATGGCTGTGCATGGATGGCTAATGGCTGTTAGTTATGGAGCTAGGTTAGACTATGTATGTTTAAATCTCTGATTTAAACAGAGCCGGCTAATGGCTGTTAGTTATGGAGCTAGGTTAGACTATAGGCTAGGCTAGGTTAGAGCCAGTGTTCAGTCAAATAACTGAATTTATCAAATCTTATCCTTGAATAATATACAAGCTGATGTGAGATCCCTGTCTACAGGTGGACTGGAACTATTATCCAGTAGGCAGTCTACTGTATTTTATCAAACCCTTATTAGTATAATAGATCTCGTAATAATTTTGCAAAAATAATGGCATTTACTATTTTTAAAAGATTATTAAAAAATTTACAGATATGGTGCATTCGGAAGACAAACCCAATTTTTCACTTTTGACAATTGAGCACCTGCTACATCCAGATTCTAGGGAGGAAAGGAAGGACGATCTTACTGGATCCCATAGCCTCTCCGAGGCACAAACCAGGCTTTTACACAACCCCCCCGCCTCCTGCACCCGAGCTTTTTAAAATAGTAAATGCCACTATTTTTGCAAAATTATTACGAGATCTATTATTCTAATAAGAGTTTGATAAAATACAAACCCTGGGGCCATAGAACGGCTATTTAATCCCCTTGAACGGACCTGTGCATGGGCCACTGAGGCATCGAAAAAAAACATAGACCGGCTTGGGAAAAAAGCAAAATAGCCGGTCTATGGCCCGGCTGATGGCTGTGCATGGATGGCTAATGGCTGTTAGTTATGGAGCTAGGTTAGACTATGTATGTTTAAATCTCTGATTTAAACAGAGCCGGCTAATGGCTGTTAGTTATGGAGCTAGGTTAGACTATAGGCTAGGCTAGGTTAGAGCCAGTGTTCAGTCAAATAACTGAATTTATCAAATCTTATCCTTGAATAATATACAAGCTGATGTGAGATCCCTGTCTACAGGTGGACTGGAACTATTATCCAGTAGGCAGTCTACTGTATTTTATCAAACCCTTATTAGTATAATAGATCTTGTAATAATTTTGCAAAAATAATGGCATTTACTATTTTTAAAAGATTATTAAAAAATTTACAGATATGGTGCATTCGGAAGACAAACCCAATTTTTCACTTTTGACAATTGAGCACCTGCTACATCCAGATTCTAGGGAGGAAAGGAAGGACGATCTTACTGGATCCCATAGCATCTCCGAGGCACAAACCAGGCTTTTACACAACCCCCCCCCCCTGCACCCGAGCTTTTTAAAATAGTAAATGCCACTATTTTTGCAAAATTATTACGAGATCTATTATTCTAATAAGAGTTTGATAAAATACAAACCCTGGGGCCATAGAACGGCTATTTAATCCCATTGAACGGACCTGTGCATGGGCCACTGAGGCATCGAAAAAAAACATAGACCGGCTTGGGAAAAAAGCAAAATAGCCGGTCTATGGCCCGGCTGATGGCTGTGCATGGATGGCTAATGGCTGTTAGTTATGGAGCTAGGTTAGACTATGTATGTTTAAATCTCTGATTTAAACAGAGCCGGCTAATGGCTGTTAGTTATGGAGCTAGGTTAGACTATAGGCTAGGCTAGGTTAGAGCCAGTGTTCAGTCAAATAACTGAATTTATCAAATCTTATCCTTGAATAATATACAAGCTGATGTGAGATCCCTGTCTACAGGTGGACTGGAACTATTATCCAGTAGGCAGTCTACTGTATTTTATCAAACCCTTATTAGTATAATAGATCTCGTAATAATTTTGCAAAAATAATGGCATTTACTATTTTTAAAAGATTATTAAAAAATTTACAGATATGGTGCATTCGGAAGACAAACCCAATTTTTCACTTTTGACAATTGAGCACCTGCTACATCCAGATTCTAGGGAGGAAAGGAAGGACGATCTTACTGGATCCCATAGCCTCTCCGAGGCACAAACCAGGCTTTTACACAACCCCCCCGCCTCCTGCACCCGAGCTTTTTAAAATAGTAAATGCCACTATTTTTGCAAAATTATTACGAGATCTATTATTCTAATAAGAGTTTGATAAAATACAAACCCTGGGGCCATAGAACGGCTATTTAATCCCCTTGAACGGACCTGTGCATGGGCCACTGAGGCATCGAAAAAAAAACATAGACTGGCTTGGGAAAAAAGCAAAATAGCCGGTCTATGGCCCGGCTGATGGCTGTGCATGGATGGCTAATGGCTGTTAGTTATGGAGCTAGGTTAGACTATGTATGTTTAAATCTCTGATTTAAACAGAGCCGGCTAATGGCTGTTAGTTATGGAGCTAGGTTAGACTATAGGCTAGGCTAGGTTAGAGCCAGTGTTCAGTCAAATAACTGAATTTATCAAATCTTATCCTTGAATAATATACAAGCTGATGTGAGATCCCTGTCTACAGGTGGACTGGAACTATTATCCAGTAGGCAGTCTACTGTATTTTATCAAACCCTTATTAGTATAATTGATCTCGTAATAATTTTGCAAAAATAATGGCATTTACTATTTTTAAAAGATTATTAAAAAATTTACAGATATGGTGCATTCGGAAGACAAACCCAATTTTTCACTTTTGACAATTGAGCACCTGCTACATCCAGATTCTAGGGAGGAAAGGAAGGACGATCTTACTGGATCCCATAGCCTCTCCGAGGCACAAACCAGGCTTTTACACAACCCCCCCCCCCTGCACCCGAGCTTTTTAAAATAGTAAATGCCACTATTTTTGCAAAATTATTACGAGATCTATTATTCTAATAAGAGTTTGATAAAATACAAACCCTGGGGCCATAGAACGGCTATTTAATCCCCTTGAACGGACCTGTGCATGGGCCACTGAGGCATCGAAAAAAAACATATCCGGCTTGGGAAAAAAGCAAAATAGCCGGTCTATGGCCCGGCTGATGGCTGTGCATGGATGGCTAATGGCTAATGGCTGTTAGTTATGGAGCTAGGTTAGACTATGTATGTATAAATCTCTGATTTAAACAGAGCCGGCTAATGGCTGTTAGTTATGGAGCTAGGTTAGACTATAGGCTAGGCTAGGTTAGAGCCAGTGTTCAGTCAAATAACTGAATTTATCAAATCTTATCCTTGTATAATATACAAGCTGATGTGAGATCCCTGTCTACAGGTGGACTGGAACTTCTATCAACTAATCCATACATCAAACCTGTCCCTTACAGCCCACAATCTATCATTAGGAAAACCAAGTGAGAAATCTTTAAGGAATTCTGATAAAGAAAGAGATCTAGGGGTGGTTCTAAATAGAAAACTATCACCTGAGGACCACATAAAGAACATTGTGTTAGGAGCCTATGCCATGCATTCCAACTTCAACAGCATGTTGTGGGGTGCCGATATTGTGTGCCATCACATGTAAACCAACCAAGCCCACAAATACGTCAACATGGACCAGCATTACACCGTCTAACATACTCTGTCAGATGTAACAACTAAATTTGTGAATTCAAGACCTAATCTATTGCATAACACAGTGTTAGTACGAGAAAAACATTACTTACATTCGAAGCCGTGTTTTAAAATGGCGCGGACCTTGGTCTACTGACGCTCCACACTGTGTGTTCGTTTGCGTATGATGAACGTGTGACAATTTACTACAACAATTATATAATTATTCTTATTCTTTATTTTACTATTTTTAGGGTACATGAAATTTCCAACTTATTTGCACACAATAATATAATTGCATTGTCATAACCTTTATATATTACGGAAAATACGATGACATGAACGAAGTCAAAGTGAAGTTGAAGTCAAAGTCATTCGCCGAACGTATTAGTCATTTTTTTTCTCCCAAACGATAGGGGATAACAAATCCACAGAGCATATAAGTGTAGAGTAAAGTCAATTTTATTCAGGAAAGTACATACATAGTTGATTTACAAACATAATGTTGGATTTATAGATAGAGCTAGTGCATACAATACCTAAAGCCAATATAGTAGGCATATAGCATTTCAGGCAACCTGGGCAGTATATATGGACCCCTTACTCAAATCTCTGAATATGTTAGATATTAAGTCCCTGCACATACTCTCATGTGTATTTTATATATATAAAACGCTGCACTGTAATGTCAATCCTGACCCTAAAAGCTTCCTAGAAGGTTGTAACAGATCCCATGAGCACCACACCAGAAACAAATACCTGTAGGTGTGTACTGGTGCCTTATAGTGTGTACTCGTACCTTATGGTGTGTACTGGGGCCTTATGGTGTATACTGGTGCTTTATGGTGTGTACTGGTGCCTTATGGTGTGTTCTAGTGCCTTATGGTGCGTACTGGTGCCGTATGCAGTGTACTGGTGCCTTATGGTGTGTACTGGTGCATTATTGTGTGTACTGGTGCCTTATTGTGTACTGGTGCCTTATGGTGTGTACTGGTGCATTATGGTGTGTACTGGTGCATTATGGTGTGTACTGGTTCATTATGGTGTGTACTGGTGCCTTATGGTGTGTGTTCTGGTGCCTTATGGTGTGTACTGGTGCCATATGATGTGTACTGGTGCATTATGGTGTGTACTGGTGCCTTATGGTGTGTACTGGTGCATTATGGCGTGTACTGGTGCATTATGGTGTGTACTGGTGCATTATGGTGTGTACTGGTGCCTTATGGTGTGTACTTGTACCTTATTGTGTATACTGGTGCCTTATGGTGTATACTGGTTCCTTATGGTGTGTACTGGGGCTTTATTGTGTGTACTGGTGCTTTATGGTGTGTACTGGTGCCTTATGGTGTGTTCTGTGCCGTATGGTGCGTACTGGTGCCTTATGGTGTGTACTGATGTCTTATGGTGTGTACCGGTGCCTTATGGTGTGTACTGGTGCCTTATAGTGTGTACTGGTGCTTTATGGTGTGTACTGGTGCCTTATGGTGTGTACTGGTGCCTTATGGTGTGTAATGGTGCCTTAAGGTGTGTACTGGTGCCTTATGGTATATACTGGTGCCTTATAGTGTGTACTGGTTCCTTATGGTGTGTACTGGTGCCTTATGGTGTGTACTGGTGCCGTATGGTGTGTACTGGTGCCTTATGGTGTGTACTGGTGCCTTATGGTGTGTACTGGTGCCTTATGGTGTGTACTGGTGCCTTATGGTGTGTTCTGGTGCCTTATGGTGTGTGTTCTGGTGCCTTATGGCGTGTACTGGTGCCTTATAGTGTGTACTGGTACCTTATTGTGTGTACTGGTGCATTATGGTGTGTATAATGCACACTTTAGTGCGCGCGGCACTAGCTGGAAAAACAAGCGGGTTGTGCTCTAGCGTAAACACAAAAAAGTTTATAATCTTTTCACGCTGCTAACCTCAATTCTCGAGCTACGTTTTTCATTTTGGTATCAATGCGTTGGCAATAAAATTCTCTACAAGATCATATGCATAAAATGTCACCGAAGCATTTGGTATCCCACCACGAAGTAAATAAACACGAAGATGACTCGCCGTGACACCCAAACAGGAAGTAAATGTTCATACTCTTTCGTTTGTTGCCAGCCTCACAGTCATCCTACAGCGCTCATTTTGATATCACTGAACTCACAATAAAATTCCCCACCCAGACATATGCCTATCAATGTCTAATTATGGTATCGGGTGACCCGCACGAGTGTGGGAACTGGGCGAAGCATTAGCCATGATTTCAGCAGGGACGACACTGGTGTGATGCAGGGCTTTGAATGTTTATACTTATTTCACTGTCCTGACATTATTTCTGGAGCTACGTATTTCATTTTTATAGCAATGTGTTCGCAATAGAAAGTTCTATAAGAACATGGGTAGAGTTGGCCAACACAGCGTCAAATAAATTTGCGGCGAATAAAATCTTACGCGTGTTTGTACCCGTGAGCGTCAAAAGTTTTTACTTTGCTCATGTTTTTCAAGTTTATACTTGTTTCACACCGTTTTTTTTTGTATAGTGTTCGGAATAAAATTCCCTACACAGACATATGCATATCAAATACAATTCCTTGGAATTCACAGCTGTAGAGATGACGGAAAACACACAACCGGAACCCGCTCTTGACACTCCAACTCACACCCGCAACACCCACAAAAAAAGATTCTCTTGTTTCATGTATACTTACTTTAGTTTTCGTGCTACAGTTCTCATTTAGGTATCAAAATATTCCTAAGAAAATAGACTACAATACTGAAACAATCTAAGACAATTATGTGTACTTACCAAAGCAAAGACGATTGTAGTAAAATAAGTTGAGCATTTTATCTCTACTGCACCTCCTTCAGGTACTGATTCCTGAAGTTGCTCAACAGATGTTCCTAGGTGGAGTGAAGCTGATGTAGGTGGTTATTTCTTGTCCACCCAATACACCCTTTTCCTGTGATAAGTGGTGTATACAAGGTATGACGCAAAGTGGAACATCGCATGTCTTGCACGCTATACCAGTTTCCTTCCTGATACCCGACTTTGAACACACTTCACACCTGCGACGTTTGGGGATTTTTACCAGCTCATGTTTCAATTTATAGTTCAGGCGAGTCTCTGCTATAACAACACGTCGCTGTTGTCTCTGGGTTGGCAATAAACTACTGTCTGAATCGTCGCTCTCACTATTGTTTTCAAACACTAATGTGGAATATGAATTATCTTCATCAGATTCAGCTTCAGCACTAGGTGTAGACGTGAAGAGAGGGCGCCTCACACCCGACGGGCCAGGTGTTGACGGGTCAGCAGCAGGATACACAGGACCAGTGTCATGATTTATGTCTGGAGCATGAACTATATGTGGAGATGGTGTAGTTGTTGCAGGCCACTCTGCCTTGTCAAATTTCAATAAAGACCAAATAGCAACTTCATGGAACTAGAGCAGAGTTAGTTTCCTTCGATCATCTGTGTTGGCCTTGTACAATGCATGTACAATGCATTGAGTAAAGACCAAATAGCAACTTCATGGAACTAGAGCAGAGTTAGTTTCCTTCGATCATCTGTGTTGGCCTTGTACAATGCAACCACAAGTTGACATTGAATGTGAATTAACAATGAGACAAGTAAGATTTATACTAATACATTTATACTAACTCTGTTGAGCGTTGACCATTTATACATCAAATCTGTTGATGTGAGCACTTTAGTTTAGTCTGCCGTTTAAAGAAAAAAAGAGCATATCAATGGTATATCACAGAAAACGAATTTATCATAAACTCATGTATTTGTCTTATCATATTGAACTGCATTCATATTTTTAATATATAACAATATGAATATACAAATTTCTGTAAATCCCCTACCTTGTTGGAATCTGTGTAAATGAATGAGCAAATGTGCTGGCTGAAGGCGCTGAAGGAAACCACATTGGTTTCATTTTGGATACAAATGTCCATGGAGATTCAAAATGGAAACTAATTATATAGTTGAACCTGCAGAGACGAGTTTAAGAATCTGTGTTGAGAGTGATGGACACAGCCTTCACAATTATACTTCAGAGAATGTAAACATCTAAGAGTCATTAGAAATATGTGTAGAATAATAAACCCTACATTGTTTGAGTTAGGGAAAACACCATTTGTGATATATAGATACTATAGCTGTTCCTAAAGATTCACCCTTTTTTGCACCAGCAAGATAACATATAAGATTTTAAGAGTTGACGAATGTTAATATTCTTGTTTGATAAACTGTGAACTTGAGACATAGTTAATAAGAACATATTAACACAACAAAAAGTTTTCAGAATCTTTAACACCACTTTCCAGCAACTTATATAATTTATATAAATTATTTTAGAGAATAATACATAAATTATATATTTAAACATGATATAGTGTTTAGTGGAATGTATAAGGAGTCAAATTGTGTTAAAAAGAGCGATTTTTAGAAAATTTGGAAAAATACTTTTTTCTGTTCAAATTATAACTAAATGGATTTTAAAGGTTTCACTCAGCCAATATATATCATTCACAATTTATTAATGAATTTTACAAAAAAACACCATAAATTTTATATTTAAACATGTAAAAACTATTTGTTTTACATTTGGAAGAAAATAATTGTAGAAAAACAATTTATAATTAAACCTTTGTGTTTGGATTTTTTGAGTAAAAGTTTCTCAAAGGCTCTCCTGCACCATTCTCAATGCAAATCATTCCCACACCTATGGGAAGAGATAGGCGAACGTTGTGTAGATGATTTGTGTTTGCTGGGTTCACACTCACTCCTAGTCTCTTCCTCACTCACGTCTATTCTCCTGCACACCCACTCCTAGTCTCCTCTACACCCATTCCTAGTCTCCTCCAAACTAACTCCTTCACACTCACTCCTAATCTCCTCTACACTCCCGCTTAGTCTCCTCCACTCCCACTCCTTCACACTCACTCCTAATCTCCTCTACACTCCCGCTTAGTCTCCTCCACTCCCACTCCTAGTCTCATCTACACCCACTCCTATTCTCCTCTACACTCACTCTTAGTCTCTTCCACACACACTCCTAGTCTCCTCCACACTAACTCCTTCACACTCACTCCTAGTCTCCTCTACACTCACACCTAGTCTCCTCCACACTCAACCCTAGTCTACTCCACACACACTCCTAGTCTACTCCACACCCACTCCTATTCTCCTCTACACTCACACCTAGTCTCCTCCACACTCATAGTCTCATCCACACCCACTCTTAGTCTCCTCAAAAATCTCTCCTAATCTCCTCTACACTCACTCCTTGTCTCCTTCACACTCACTCCTAGTCTCTTCCACACCCACTCCTTGTCTCCTCTTCACTCAAACCTAGTCTCCTCCACACTTAGTCCTATTCTCCTCTACAGCCTCTCCTAGTCTCCTCCACACTCAGTCCTAGTCTCCTCTACAGCCTCTCCTAGTCTCCTCAACACTCGCTCCTTGTCTCCCCTAAACACACTCCTAGTCTTCTCTACACTCACTGTCTCCTCTACACCCACTCCTAGTCTCCTCCACACACATTCTTAGTCTACTCCACACCCACTCCTAGTCCCTCTACACTCAGACCTAGTCTCCTCCACACTCCTTGTCTCATCCACACCCACTTCGAGTCTCCTCCACAATCACTCCTAATCTCCCCTACACTCATTCCTAGTCTCCTCTAAACCCTCTCCTAGTCTCGTGTACACACACTCCTAGTCACTTCCACACACACACTCTTAATCTACTCAACACGCACTCTTAGTCTCCTCTACACTCACACATAGTCTTCTCCACACTCCTAGTCTCATCCACACCCACTCCTAGTCTCCTCTACCATCACACCTAGCTTCCTCCACATTTTTATTCTCATACACACAAACTTCTACTCTCCTCTACATCCATTTCTAGTCTCCTCCACACTAACTCCTTCACACTAACTTCTAGTCTCCTCCACACTCCCGCCGTGTCTCCTCTTCTCTCACTTCTTGTCTCCTCAACACCCTCTCCTAGTCTCCTCCCAACCCGTTCTCGCAAATTTAATAAGTCAATATTGACTTATTAAATATGTGCATAGGTGACATACTTAACATAATAGTTTCCCTTGAAAAGCTTCATAGAAAACACCGACCTTACCTAACCTACTTAGTATGTTAAGATAAGCATCTTACTGCTTCGTAATTACAATTATTACCTAACCTATACCTATAATAGGTTAAGTAACAATTGTAATTACGAAGCTATAAGATGCTTATTTTAACATACTAAGTAGGTTAGGTAAGGTCAGTGTTTTCTATGAAGCTTTTCAAGGGAAACTATTATGTTTAGTATGTCACCTGTGCACGCAACTAATAAGTCAATATTGACTTATTAAATTTGCGAGGACGGGTTGCTCCTCCACACTCACTCCTTGTCTCCTCCACACTCATTCCTTGTCTCCTCTACCCCCTTTCCTAGTCTCTTGTACACACACTCTCTTAGTCTCTTCCACACACACACACTCCTAGTCTCCTCCACACTCACTTCTAGTCTCCTCTGTGTGTGGATGAGACTCTTGGCTTCCTCACACTGTTACGGTGCCCTCTCCTATTTCTTTCGTTTGCCGGCTTTAAAGAGTCATATCAGCTCTCCCTACTGATTCTCTGAGGTTCAGGGAGTCAATTGATATATGTGGCGACCAAACTGGCTGCCAGTTAAGGGAGAAAGTTACATTATAAGTTGTAAGTAAGGGGAAATTGGCGCCCTGATATAAAATGAAAGACTATCCCCTAATGCAGATATGACGTTTTGGAAGGGACACTAGCCGATCGCGGATTAGTCGACTTAGGTCGCGGGCGACCAATCGGGGCCCGCCGTGACGTCACCGAGTGCCCCGGGTGGCGCCAACGTCAGAGTTGACCTGACCTTGGAAGCGAGAGGACGCACCTCGGTCAGCTCTCAAGGATTTGAGGCTCTACAAGCCTTTCTTAGTGGATTAGAGCTGGCTATCGCAGCCCATCTCACGTATTGGAGACCCCGCGCTTCTGGGAAGCAAAAAGGAACCAAGTTTATTGAGCAAAAGACTGCCAAACTTGGAAAATATTCGGCGACGACGCTGGGCGGCGACGCTGGATGTTGAGGGCCTGGAAAGGTGTGGCGGGCAAGCCTAGCTGTGACCGGGTCACATCCACTGAGGGTTTTGGAAGGACGACACCGTGTCTAGGACAAGGAGCAACGCCTTGTGGAAGGGGCGAGTGTGGGAAAATAGTGATTAGCTCAGCGCCCATCGATGAACCAGGATTGGGGTAGCTGAATCTCACGGATTGGAACGGCGACGACGCGAAGGCTCCACGACACCTGAGGACCTGTGGAACGTTCCTGGATCGTCAAGGATCGGCTCAGGAAGAGTGGGAACCTCACACCATCGAGGGACAGGCGTCGTGAGCAAGGAATGTAAGGTAGATCATTTTCCCTCCCATTACCCCTTGTGTGAGTAGGCTAGTTAGGCCACTATATTTACTTATGTATGTGGCAATAGGACATTAATACTTTAGTAGTAGAATAGGCTGCAAGGCAGCTTGTGTCCAGGACTGTCAGTTGGGACAGTGTGTATGGATGGCAGGACAGTGAAGAAAAGGTGCCGACGTGGTGAAGAGGCCCTCCTGTGAGAGAGTGTGGGACTCCTGTCTTTCTGCCCAGTTGAAGGAGTGTTGCAGGTCATGGAAGAAGAGGCTGACGATCTCCAGACTTATTATCCTTATTTTCATATTCATGTATTACTTGTGATTGTATGTGTGATCATGTAATTTGCATCAGTAAATTCACACTTTTATCATTGTGTTTAAGTGTGCCTCCATTATAATATTTCTCTATGAGCATACACGAAGGTTATCATAGTACCAACTAGGGAACACTACGTTCTCTATAGAAGTTCTTATCGCCTGGAGAGTGGTAAAGACAACACGGACTTATATAAAAGTGTACCCTTAGTCATCCGATCAGTATCAGTGCCAGAATGGTGGCAACTAGTAACGTAGTGGCTAGAGAGAGGTAAAGCCACACAGACCTTCCTGGGAGAGTACCCTGGGCTGACAGTCTAGTAGCAGATCTATGGGAGTAGCAATCTCTTGGCTACAAACAATATATAATACACCCACTGAACTGCATTGCTGGGGTGCAGATATAATAACCCAGCTGGCGACCTTGTTAAGAAGAAGAGAGAGAATACAGGCGGGAAAGGAGTTCCTGCAACCTTTTTGTCTGGCAGGCAAGACTCAGGGAGGTTATGGTTATAAGGTAAGCCTGAGTCTTCCTTCACTCCTCCACGGGTCTAGGCCGGAACTGTTAACAGTAGTTTCCCCGTGTTTGACTGAAGGGTTTCCAGGGTGAATCAGTGGCACCCCCTTTTGTGGTGGAAGCAAAGACCTGCGGAGGTGGGCATTGTTGGTCCTCTCCTGTATGACCAAGGAGACTCCGGTGAATCCCGGAAGTCGGAGGGGCTGATTATTCGGCCTTTTGAGCCCCTAGCAGCCTAGTGCTAGCAGAGCCCCGGCCCACCCCCCCGTGACAACACCCACTTCACTTCTAATCTCTTCCACACCCACGCCTAGTCTCGTCCCAACCCACTCCTATTCTCCTCTATACTCACACCTAGTCTCCTCCACACTCATAGTCTCATCCACACCCACTCCTAGTCTTCTCCAAAATCTCTCCTAATCTCCTCTACATTCACTCCTTGTCTCCTTCACACTAACTCCTAGTCTCCTCCACATACATTCCTAGTCTCCTCCATACACACTCCTAGTCTCCTTCACACACACACCTAGTCTCCTCCACACACACTCCTAGTCTCCTTTACACTCACTCCTAATCTCCTCTACACCCACTCCTGGTCTCCTCCACACTCACTACTAGTCTCCTCCACACGCATTCCTAGTCTCCTCTACACTCATTCATAATCTCCTCTGCACTCACTCCTAATCTTCTCCACACTAACTCCTAGTGTCCTCTACCCTCTCACTCTTAGTCTCCTTCTCTCCCACTCCTAGTCTCATCTACATTAACTTCTAGTCTCCTCCACATTCAATCGTAGACTCCTCCACACACACTCCTACTCTTCTCCACACTAACTGCTATTCCCCTCTCCACTCACTCCTAGTCTACTATACACGCACTCCTCGTTTCCTCCACACTCACTGCTAGCCTTATGAACACCCACTCCTAGTCTTTTCCACACTCACCCCTAGTCTCTTCTGCTCCACACTCACTCCTAGTTACCTCTGAACTCACACTTAGTCTACTCCACCCTCACTCCTTGTCTCCTCTTTACCCACTCCTATTCTCCTCTACACTCACTCTTAGTTTCCTCAACACTCACTCATAGTCTCCTCCCCACTCACTCTTAGTCCCCTCCACACACACTCCTAGTCTCATCAACACCCACCTAGTCTCATCCACACCCACTCATAGTCTCCTCCACAATCACTCCTAATCTTCTCTTCACTCATTCCTAGTCTCCTCTACCCACTCCTAATCACTTGTGCACACTCACTTAGTCTCTTCCACACTCACTCCTAGTCTGCTCCACACCCACTACTATTCTCCTCTACACTCACACCTAGTCTCCTCCACACTCATAGTCTTATCCACACCCACTCCTAGACTCCTCCAAAACACTCCTAATCTCCTCTACACTCACTCCTAGTCTCCTTCACACTCACTCCTAGTCTCCTCTACACTCACTGTTGGTCTCCTCCACACCCACTTCTAGTCTCTTCCACTCCTACTCCTTATTTCCTCTTCACTCACACCTAGTCTCCTCCACACTCCTAGTGTCATCCACACCCACTCCAAGTCTCCTCTACACCCTTCCTTAGTCTCCTCCACACACACACTCTTAGTCTCCTCTGCAGTCTTAGCCTCCTGTACTCTCATTCATAGTCTCCGCCACCCACACTCCTAGTCTCCTCCACATTCACTCCTAGTCTCCTCTAAACTCACTCTTACTCTCCTCCACACTCACTCCTAGTCCCATCCACACCTACCTCAAATCTCCTCCAAAATCACTCCTAATCTCCTCTATACTCGTTCCTAGTCTCCTCTACACCCACTCCTAGTCTCTTTTACACACACTTCTTGTCTCTTCCACACACACTCCTAGTCTCTTCCACACCCACTCCTAGTCTCCTTTACACTCCTTGTCTCATCCTCACCCACTCCTAGTCTCCTCTACACCCATTCCTAGTCTCCTCCACACTAACTTCTCCACACTCACTCCTAGTTTTTAAATTTTTAAATTTTGCCCCGAGGGCCGAGTTTATTGCGCAGCGCCACTCATCTTGTGTGTGGACACACCGCCATAGCAGCATGTACAACACTCCCCAATAGGAAGAAAACCCGCTGGGTTGTTTATCCTGTCACTTGTACCCAGACACAGCTGGGACTTGCTTAACTGTCTCAAGTGAACAGCTCCTCAAACAAGAAGATTAACATCTATCAACCCTTAAAAGCTTACATTATTTCGCTGGTGCAAAATGGGGAAATCTTTTAAGAACAGTATCAATATTTGACAAAGAGTGTTTTCCTAACTCAAACAATGTGGGGTTTATTATTCTACACGTACTTCTGATGTCTCTCAGGTGATCACATTTACGTAGATAGTGGTCAAGGCGGAGTTCATCACTCTCACCACAGATTCTGCAACTTTGCTGATCAACTGCTGTTTCCATTCCATATCTCCATGGATATTTGTATCCAAGACGGATTCTCGCTATTACTGACTCTCTCCCTCGTCCTCCTCCTCTTCGGCTATAATGATTGGGATTGCCAGCTGCAACCATGTTGTACCATCGTACAGATTCACGGGTTTGTGCTTCTATACTCCTTTCCTCAGTTACCTAGTCACGGTTTCCTTAGTTATCTTGTCACGGTGATGTTGCCTGACAATACCTCTAATTTGTAGTAGAGTCTTGGGTATGAAGTATTCAAAATTTTCTCCGTCAGCGCCTTCAGCAGTCAGCACATCTGCTCGTTCATTCCCACATATTCCAACATGGGAGGGGATCCACAGAAACTTGATGACTCTTCCCTGATTGGTAAGAGCTCTCACAGCTCTCTTAATTTCAGCAACTATTGCAAGATTTTCTGCCCGATTTTTATTTAGGCTTTGCAGTGCTGCTTTTGAATCGGTGCAAATCACTGCACCATTAGTGTTCCGTTCAAGAAACCTTAACGCCATAACAATGGCAGTTAGCTCTGCTTGCATTGAAGAGGTATAGTTCTCAATACGTGCTTTTTCTTCATTTCTGCGTTGGAAAGTATTATCCTTGATTACCGTGTATGCTGCACCAGCCCTTCCATTGACAGGATTAGATGACCCGTCAGTGTAGATTTGATCTAGCTTATCTCCGGCTTCTTTATAAATTTCCTCGAGATACTTGTGCTTCATTTTTTGTGGTAACATGTTGGATTTTTTCATTGCCATTTCATTGATGATGATCTTGCATGAGTCATCCTCCCAGGGAGGTAACCTCTCTACAGGCAGGAGCTCACGGGCTTGCTCAAGCAGGTGAAGTTCTTCGAGGTAGCATACTGATCTGTGATGCCATTTTTTGCTTCTCCTGTTTCCCTCTGAAAGTACCACAGAGCTCAGTTTTTTCTTAACAATATCATTGTAATGGGGATCTCTGACTATCCTAATTGCAAGTTTAACATTCAGCTCCTTAATTCTGCTTTTAACACTGGGAAGGGACAACTCCTCTCGTAGATTAGACGTTTTGGCAGTTCTTGGAACTCCAAGAATGATTGACATGGCTTCATTTTAAATGCTTTCAAGCCTTTTCATATCGCTTTGGGAGTAGGTGCACAGAACTGGTGCGGCATAGTCTATGACGGAGTGCACATAGGCTGTGTACATCATTTTAAGCACGGCAATAGAGGCTCCATGTCCATTCCAGGTCATAGCTTTCAGTGCCCTGAGTCGACTTTTGCATGTTCCTATGAGTTAATTGAGCTCCTCTTTCTTCCCCTTGTTAGAGCCGAAAGTGACGCCAAGATACCGATAGTGGTCAACCCATTCAAGTGTTACACCATTAATTTGCAGTTCTTCATTTGCTCTCCGCTTGTGATGAGAGTATGCCTTCGTCTTGTTTGTGGAGAGAGTGAAACCGAGTTCAATACATTTCCTTCCAAGGAGTTCAATGGACTGTTCAATTTTTCCCAAGGTGGGAGCTTGTATTAGAACATCATCTGCATATCCCACTTGTTGTGTTCCTTCCGGAAAATCAATATTTGCAATGGAGTTCATAAGTACATTGAATAGTGTAGGGCTTAAGACTCCGCCTTGGGGGGGGGGGGGGGGTCCCGAGTTCCATATTCATTGTTCTGGTGACTGCTCCATTGAAGCAAACCTTGGCTTTCCTTCCTGTGAGGTAGTCTTCAACCCATTTCATGAGTCTCCCCTTGACACCCATGCATGCAAGCTCGTCCAGGATCGCAATCCCCTGTGCTTTGTCGAAGGCTCCTTTGATGTCAATAAATACAGAGTACCTAGCCGTGTCATTAGCCAAATAATTACCTATACAATTTGCTGTGCTCCGTCCTTTAACAAATCCATTGACCCCCTCCCCTAACCTGCCTATTTTGTGCAACAGTCGGTTTAGGATGATCCTTTCAAGCATCTTGCAAGTGCATGACACGAGACTGATAGGTCTGTAATTACCAGGGTCATTGGTCTTCCGTATGGGAAGAATTATTGCGTGTTTCCATTGTGTGGTTAGTCTCCTAAACTCACTCCTACTCTCCTCTACACCCACTCCTGGTCTCCTCCACATTCACTCCTAGTCTCCTCACGCATTCCTAGTCTCCTCTACACTCATTCATAGTCTCCTCCACACTCACTCCTAGTCTCCTCTACACTCATTCATAGTCGAGAAGTGAACCCAGATGTAATCGGGCTGACAGAAACAAAACTCTCAGGCATCAAAACGAATGTGGTGTTTCCCCAGGACTACACTGTAATAAGGAAAGAGAGGGGAAGGACGGGGAGGAGGTGGAGTGGCCCTATTAATGAGAAAGGAATGGAGTTTCAAGGAGAGGGTCATCCCGGGCTGTGAGGGATTCAGAGACTACATAACAGGCACTCATGACATTGGAAGGACCAAATGTAGTAGTAGCAGTGATATGTAACCCTCCACCGAATGACAGAAGACCAAGACAAGAGTATGACAACAATAACATGGCAGTTAACACTCTAATTCAGAAAACAGCCTCTGCTGCCTGTAGAAATAGATCCCATCTGCTCATCATGAGAGACTTCAATCACGGAAGGATATACTGGGAGAACAAGGAACCGCATGGAGGATAGGATACATGGAGAGCCATACTAATGGAGGTGGCGACAAGAAACTTTCTAAGCCAACATGTCAGGGAACCCACTAGGATGAGAGGAAACGATGAACCAGCGAGACTCGACCTAGTCTTCACTCTGAACGACTGTGACATAAGGGAAATCGACTTTGAGGCCCCAGTAGGAAAGAGCGACCACAGTGTACTGGCGTTTGAGTATCTGGTTGAGGAAGGGTTATTGAACTCGAGGAGTGGTACTGAAAAAAGGCTGGCATTCAGAAAGGGAAACTGTGAGGAGATAAGAAAATTCCTAACAGATATAATATGGGAAACAGATCTCAGGGGAAATACGACCCAAAACATGATGGACCTCATCATGCAGGAGTGCACGGAAGCAGCGAACAAGTTTGTCCCAGTCCAAAAGGAAAACAATGATATGTAGATGAGAAACCAATGGTTTATTCAGAGATGTAGACTAGCTAAGCAGCAAAGTAAAAGGGCATGGAGAAACTATAGGAATAACAGGCCACTTGAGAGTAGAGAAAGATACCAGAGTGCCAGGAATGAGTATGTCAGGATGAGAAGAGAGGCAGAAAGACAATACGAAAATGACATTGCATGCAAGGCAAAGACTCAACCTAAATTGCTACATAGGCATATCAGGAGAAAAACAACAGTAAAGGAACAGGTAATGAAAAAAGGAATAGGGGCAAAAGGATTCATTACAAACGACAAGGAAGTGTGGGAGGAACTGATAAGAAATTCCAGGAGGTCTTCACCTTAGAGCAAGGAGAGATTCCAGAAATAAGAGAGAGAATAGTTAACCAAGAACCAATAGAAGAGTTTGAGATTACCAGTGGGGAAGTAAGGAAGTGTTTACAAGAGTTGGATGTGACAAAGGTTATAGGCCCAGATGGAATCTCCCCTTGGATACTAAAGGAAGGAGCAGAAGCACTGTGCCTGCCACTCTGCATAGTGTATAACAAATCACTGGCAACTACCAGAGATTTGGAAAGTAGCTAATGTAGTTCCGATATACAAGAAAGGGGATAGACAGGAGGCCCTGAACTACAAGCCAGTGTCCCTAACCTGCATACCATGCAAGCTGATGGAGAAGATTGTGCGAAGCAAGCTAGTGGATCATCTGGAGTGAAAGAACTTTGTAACACAGCATCAACATGGGTTCATGGATGGTGTTGGGAAGAAAGCTTACTCTCTATTTATTAATTGATGTTAAATTAATTATTTGATTTAAATTAATCGAAGGACCACCCTATTTTTACTGAAGAGGGAAACAGATAAATGAACAATAAACAAGGACTGAATACCAGTGCCTGTGGATAATATAACTATTAAGAGTTATTCCTTAAACCTTAATGGACTGTAAATTAAATTAATGTTCGAAAATAAACTTTCCGTCCTTCACAAAATGGGGGTTAATACCGGAAGTAAAATACTCCCAGTACACGTCATCGAGGCTGGTTCTTCCTCAAATAAAATTAATTGCTCTTACTAGGGTATAAACAAATAAACATTAAATAAATTGGTTAGTAGCAAGAATATTATATGATGGTTGAGCAAGAAATCATTCTCATTTAAAGTTCATGAGGCTATCAAATTGTACTAGATTTCCTAAATCATGTAAATTTATATTCTTAAATTACTACTAGTTCGCTACCGTCACGTAATGAAATAAACTAAATTGAACTAATTCAGCTGCTTAGCTGTGATAGTGAACAGAGATGTAGAGTCGTGATGGCGTCATCTAGTACTACCTGTAACACGTGTGCCCCGAGCGTGGCGTGGGAAAATGAGGAGATCACGGCCGCTTCAACACAGGTTGAAATTCCAACTAAATGTACAAATTGTCTATACCAGATAAATTCCATCATCACTATTCATTAGGAGGGACAGAGCAAATTCCTTACGGACGTACTTGTTGTTTGGGGAGGTCTTGTGGTGTAACGATGGACACAGTGTTATAAAATTATAAAGAGCTCAGTTAAAATTATGAGAACAGTTAACCTACTGGTTGTCCACCGATGCAATCCTTAGATCGCTACTAGGCCGATTAATAGCAAGGGCCTGGCGTAGAATTGTTGGTAATTCGCCTCTCCCCGGATGCTCGTGTCGCAATTCTGGTGGCATCTCTAGCAATGGCGTCACTACGAAAGCTTCACTACGAATAGCGTCGCTATGCCTCTGTCTTCCTCAACCCTCTCTCACGCATTCGCAAGAGATTTTAGTAAGGACAGAAAATTCTTTTCGTGTAATTACTTTACGTAATGCATTAATGAGAACAGGGTTGCAATTGTAGGGAATTAAATATTATCTATATTCTCGTTAAATGGTGTTAATCGAGAAATGGAGAGAATTTCTATTTCCTCCATAGTGTTTGGATATACCATATAAACCTGTTATATAGTGACAATTTAAGTTAATAACTCGTGATTATTGAATCACTAGTCATAATATTATCAGAGATTAACTCTTATAAATAATACTGATAAAAGTTGAGAATTTTATTCAATTCTCTAACATGTTGGTAATAATTATGTCCTGCTGGACATTATCTGACGCAATATACCTCTCGATGTCGTGAAAATTTTAGTAAATGATGTGCAGATAGAGAAATATTAATTTATGTTAGCACTACAGTTAGCAGAGTTAATAGTTACTGTAATTAGTATACAATAGTGATGTATTATGATACAATATGAATGTATCAGTGTTGGAAATTTCCAACCGATATCAAGTCCTGCCTCACAGGACTAATTGAATTCTATGACCAGGAAAGAAAGAGAGGGGTGGGTAGACTGCATATTTTTGGAGTGCCTGAAAGCCTTGGATACAATACCACACAGCGAGTAACTGTGAGGGGTGAGGTCTGGGATTGGCATGACATCACAAGTGGGGTCCCGCAGGGGTCAGTCCTTGGACCTATACTGTTTCCGATAGATGTAAATGATCTCCCGGTGGGTATAGAATCTTTTCTCTCAATGTTTGCTAATGATGCAAAAATTATGAGGAGCATTGAAACAGAGGATGATAATAGTAGGCTACAGGATGATCTAGACAGACTGAATGAATAGTCCAACAAATGGCTCCTAAAGTTCAACCCGAGTTAATGCAAAGTAATGATACTAGGTGGTGGAAACAGGAGACCAGATAGAGGATACAGAATAAGAGATGAAGTACTTAATGAAATGGACAGAGAGAAAGATCTAGGAGTTAATATCACACCAAAACTGTCTCCTGAAGCCCACAGAAAAAGACTTATGTCTGCGACATCTGCGAGGCTGGCTAACATCAGAAATGCTGTCAGGAACCTGCATGAGGAATCACTCAGGATCTTGTACGGCACATACGGAAGACCAATCCTGGAGTATGCGGCCCTAGCATAGAGCCCGTACCTTGTCAAGCACAAGACGAAGCTGGAAAATGTTCAGTGGTATGCCACTAGACTAGTCCCAGAACTAAGAGGCATGAGTTACGAGAAAAGGCTGCGGGAAATGCACCTTACAACAATGGAAGACTTAAGAGTGAGGGGAGACATGATCACTACCTACAAAATCCTCAGGGGAATTGACCTACCTCTTAGTCTCCTCCACACTCACTCCTAGTCGCCTTTACACTCATTCCTAGTCTCCTCTACACTCACTCTGAGTCTCCTCTACAGCCACTCCTAGTCTCCTCCACACTCACTCACAGTCTCATCCACACCCACTCCTAGTTTTCTCCACACACACTCCTAGTCTTCTCCTCACATACTCCTAGTTGTTTCGGCCCTACTGGGGCGCAACTGGGTTCTTCTCTGATGGTATTAGAGTTTGGGTATCCGGCCCCAAGTTAGTAGTGGCTTTCAAGGGGTGTGTTCCGTAACGCAAGTTAAATTAAAGGGGGAGGGATACAAATGTTCCAATTTATATTTATATATTCTCCATCACCACGAATAAATAAATATCAGTTACACGCAGGGGTTATAACTACATTATAATGTACAGGGTTGTCTTCCTCCGAAGACACTGGATGCTGCACGATGAACACTTTGGGTTGCCCTGGTTTCTTCTTCCGTGGCCCACGATGAATCCTCTATGATTCTATTGGCAAATCTACCCTGGCCACAGGCCAGCCAAATCACAGTCCCACTGGGTGCTCCGTCGTGGAGGCCTTCAACCAAAATCCAGCCTGTAGCTGGCAGGTACCGATCAGCTCCGCTGTGTAGGCCACTCCATGACTGATACTAGGGTTGCAAGCCCTAGGCAGGAGCCTCGTTTGATCCCGCTGATCACTCTCCTTACTAAGCACAACAGTGGCTAGTCTCTTCCACCAGCCAGCCCCGGATAAGGTGATTCCCGACACTGCCATGCCACAGGCAGGCTATTACACTCTCAACAGAGTTCGTCCGAGTATGACTCACAGCTTCTTCAGCAGACTAGTGAAGAGACTTTGGCTGCCTTGGGTAGACTGGTCCATCGTCCAACACAGCAGTCCCAGGTCGACTCTGCAATCAGACACGTCATTAATACTGGGACGCTCTAGGGAACCTCACTTACAAGCTTAGACACAAACGTCCACCTCTTCACTCCATAGATGGCGTTGCTGTCTAAGCGCCACCTCACCAGAGGTCAGCAGCGGCTATGTTACGAGCTGATTAAGACGGGAATCCAGCACCTGTGGCCGGTAT
Organism: Procambarus clarkii; assembly: GCF_040958095.1. NCBI lineage: Eukaryota > Metazoa > Arthropoda > Malacostraca > Decapoda > Cambaridae > Procambarus > Procambarus clarkii. The sequence goes on along the minus strand of NC_091170.1, from coordinate 1,984,273 downwards.
ATCCCGTCCTCACTAGATGGCGTCGTCCATTTGGAGGGGTTTCGGGAGCGGACTCACAGATGGCGTTGTCGTCACTGCTCCGTGCTCCGACGCTGGACTCGGGTCCGTAACACCTCCCCACCAAAAAGAATTTGGTTTGGGTTTCTATAAAAGAAAAAAACAAACCAAATTAGTACGTTGGTACAACTCCGAGCAGACTCACATAAACAATGGACTGGAGTGGCGAGGATGTCTTGTCCGCAAAACTGTCCTAATGGGAGAATCTGGCACAAAGGAAACTTGAGGATCATAGGTAATGTCCTTCCTGATGTGCCTTCCTTCAACCTCACCGAGATGTTAATCAGGAGCATAACCATCTTACGTGTCTTGAGTAAAGATAGGCACAGGCGTGATCTGTGGTGAATCGACACCTCCCTGTGTCGTGGCACCGTTGATGGCTGGTTCAGACGGCATTTCTGGTACCGGTCCGGTAGTCCTTCAGGGAGACTGGAACCTGGAATACAGGGGTCTGATAATTTGGAGTAACAGCGATTGTTGTTAAGTCAGTACTCACAGCATAATCGTCCACTAGGCCCACACCTAGTCTCAACAGGGCTGCTTGTACTTGGAAGATGGTGTTCGCTCTGCCACCGTCAGGTCGACCAACGTTCCGTATAACGCTGAATCCAGGCTCAGCAATCACGCGGGGAGTGTCAACCTGTCGGAAACAGTTACTCATAATATCATTTCCCATACCTCCTGTATCCACCATCACCTTCCAGGTCCCTTCTTCGACTGCACCACTCACAGTGCTAGTCTCCAATCCTTGGGGTCTCTTCATGATGTTCATAGGAGCCATCATCTGTCGGGGTGTCCACTGGTCCTTACTTAGAACACACACGAGAACAAAACAAAACACCGCTAAGAAACATTTGGCTAACTTAGGGATAAATTTCATGAGCCTATAATGTCCATAGCCGGCTATATCCATTAGCCTGGTTTGGACCGAAGAGGGCTCTAGAACCTTCGCACATACCTCTGATGTCTGGGGAATCTCTGGCCGGTTCAGTGTACACTGTACTTTGCCATACCGTAAGTACTCATCCGCCTTCACTCCAGACTCTTGGGTATCCGTGGGTGCTTGTACACGAGGCCTCTCTTCTTGCTCAGTCGCTTCTGCAAACCATAACCTTATGTTTCTTGTCGGGAGAAGAATTGGCAGAATCTGTTAGAACGCTGTCGATCTGTTGGGTAGAGGAAGGATTAGACAAGTTAAGTTGTTGTACGTCTGCCTGTACCTGGATATTACCACTGTCTCCTGTTGTTACCTCAGACCTTATGCCTGCTCCGCCTGGCTCGTCCACAACCTTGAGATTATCATAGTCCCAACCTGTCACCAAGTCGTTGGCTAGAACTACGTCTATTCTAACTATAGGCAGGGTATCAACTACTGCCAAAGCACATGTGCCGCTGAAGTAAGGCGAGTCTAGATGTATCGGCACTAAGGGGGCAACGTACCGCGTCCTAGGAAACCCAACCAGGACAACCTTTTGTCTCCCGTCTACTCTCACTCCCTCGGGTAACGAGTTTCTCACGATCAGGGACTGGGCTGCTCCACTATCTCTGAGCACTACAACTGATCTACCAGTATGATCACTCGATACATACCCGCCTGAAGTGTGAGGGGCAAACAATCTTGGTCCTTCCTGACTAGTCATCAGAGACTGGGTTCCCTCTGGTGGTGTTACACAGCCCATCAGCATCACCTCCCTACGTGGACCGCTACCTCTTCTGCCTCGACACATAGCAGCAGCATGCCCTTTCTGCCCACAAGTCCAACACACTACATTCCTCCTCGGACTACGGTGTTTCGGACTGCTAGGACTAGTCCTTCGGGGGCTACTTGGGGGCGTCTTCATAGCGCTTTGTGGGACGGGTCCCTCCTCTTCTTGACGTGGTTTGCAAACAGACGTGGGTAATTCCTAGGGACATACCTAGTGGAAGACCTATGCGTTAAGATGTATTCTTCAGCCATAGTGGCTGCCGCACTCAAGGTCTCTACCTGTTGCTCTTCTACGTATGTCTTCAGATCTCCAGACAGACATTCCTTAAAATCCTCCAACAAAACGAGCTGTTCGAGTTCTTCTTTCGTCCTCACCCTCCGAGAGGCACACCACTCCTGGAAAAGCCGTTTCTTGATGGTCGCGAACTCGGTGAAAGTGTGCTCCGAGGTCTTTTTCAGGTTTCTGAACTTCTGCCTGTAAGCCTCAGGTACCAAATGGTAAGCCATGAGCACTACCTTCTTCACCTTGTCGTAATCGCCGGAGTCATCAAGGGACAACGTGGTGTAGGCAATTTGGGCCTTCCCAGTCAAGACGGACTGTATCATGATGGCCCAATTTTCCTTTGGCCATTCCAAAGAGGCTGCAACCTTTTCGAAGGCAGCGAAGAACTTCGACACTTCTCGTTGAATTTTGGGACCATCTTGATGTTCCTTACCGAATTGAAGCTACTTGTTTCCGTTGTTTGCCTCCAACCACCTAATCGCAATACTTCTAACTTGTGTTGTCTTTCTTTTTCCTCTCTGTCTCGTCGTTCTTGCCTGTCTCGCTCTTCTCTTTCTCTTTCTCGCTCTTCTTTTCTTTCTTGTCTTTCTCTTTCCTTTTCTTCTAATTCTAAACGCTTCATTTTCATTTCTTTTTCTTGTCTCTCTTTTTCCATTTCTAATTTCTTATCTTCTCTCTCTCTCGCTTTCTCTTCTCTCTCTCTAGCGATTTCTAGCTTTTTCCATTCTATTTCACGGTGGATCTCTAATTCACGCATTTTCACAGTGAGTAAACTTATATTCAGTTCACTCTTGTCGGAAAATCCGACACCATTTAATAATCATACAGATAATAGCTGTATTGTATAAACAAGTTACCCATAGAAAACGTAACTTGTAGTGGAATTACCGTCTATAGAAAACGGGATATCATCACCACATACTATTATAATTCACCAGCTATTCTGCTGGGAATTATTCTTAAATACGTTAGTCTTTGGACTTTACCATCATAAAACATCTTATATAAATTAACTTAATTATCAATATTAAAGTAGAGTAAATGTGACCCTTCTATCACTTTCTGAAATCTGGACAATGTAAGCCAGGCGTCAGAGGGAGGAAGGGGGGCAGTTATTGTTATACTAGACCAGAGGCTCACACGGGAGCAAATTCGGCTCCTGTTAATTTTACTTGGACGTAGTGTTATGGAAACCAAAAGTGTACCATTTTCAACACGCTGTCAACAAATTCAAGTTAAGTGTTCTTTCCGAAACCCGTTTATTTTCATTTATGGCCATTAATGTCATTATATAGGGTGACCCGGTTAGAGCACGACATAGCCTCAAACTAAAGGTAATTAAACCAGGTCTTTAAGGTTCCATGTATAGTGTTTTCTCTGAAATACTTGTCATATATAGGATTCTGGCTTTACAGCTAGCGCCCTTTTAACAGGTCAAGACGAGGAAGACTTTGTGCACCAGTTACTGGGTGATGGAAGCTACCTCAAAGAGGATAATTTGGTGTCTACACCCTAGTTATACCTGGTGGACTAACCTGCTGTACTATAAGATAAGGAACCTTTTCAAGGTATGTAGTTAATACTGTAGTTTGATTGGCTGCATATATATTCATTTAATAAACCCCCCTAATGTGTAGAGGATCGATTTGTGAGATTATGAGATTATTGCAGAAATACAGTCCACTTATCATTATACAAATTGCTATCGAAGTATATAAATTAACGTAAATATAAATTCATATAAATTAAATAAATATAAATCTCACAGGTCGGTTCACACAACTCTCATCACTTTCAATGTCACTGCCCTTATCTTCCTTTTCAGTGGAAGCTACCTCCTCACTTTCCTTTATACTCTGTGCCTCGCCTTCCTGTTTCTCCCCGGCCTTCAAGTGTTTGTGAACCTTTGACAAGATCTCAACACGGGAATCACTTGCACGTATCTTTATCTCCAGATAGGCACTCACTAGTACAAGTTCTTGTTTTCCCAGATATTTCAATCTGGCACGACAGTCCTACTTGTTCAGAAAATCACTTAGACCATTGTCACTTAGATGGAGCACTAGCACTTAATACACCGCTTCACTTGAGCACTGTACTATCCCAATATTGCACTTTATCGCATCTAGCACCTCACTTGCCAATGTTACACGTAATCACACCGGGCACCGCACTCTACAATATTGCACTTAATCACAGCGAGCACCGCACAGGACGTACAACATCCAAATAATTATAAACGGGGGGAATTATTTACAGGGGATTGTGCTACATCACCACCCCTGTCAAACATACTTGACAAGGGGTCGGATCCCGCTGGGGATGCCAATTATGTTACAGCCCTACTGGGGCGCAACCGGGTTCTTCTCTGATGGTATTAGAGTTTGGGTATCCAGCCCCAAGTTAGTAGTGGCTTTCAAGGGGTGTGTTCCATAACACAAGTTAAATTAAAGGGGGAGGGATACAAATGCACCAATTTATATATATATATATTCTCCATCGCCACGAATAAATAAATATCAGTTACATGCGGGGGTTATAACTACACTATAATGTACAGGGTTGTCTTCCTCCGAAGACACTGGATGCTGCACGGTGCACACTTTGGGTTGCCCTGGTTCCTTCTTCCGTGGCCCACGATGAATCCTCTATGATTCTATTGGCAAATCTACTCAGGCCACAGGCCAGCCAAATCACAGTCCAACTGGGTGCTCCGTCGTGGAGGCCTTCAACCATAATCCAGCCTGTAGCTGGCAGGTACCGATCAGCTCCGCTGTGTAGGCCACTCCACGACTGATACTAGGGTTGCGAGCCCTAGGCAGGAGCCTCGTGTGATCCC
>NC_091170.1:1534682-1651389 GCF_040958095.1 Procambarus clarkii | reverse complement strand
CCTGGCACGGCCTGGTACAGCCTGGCACGGCCTGGCACGGCCTGGTACAGTCTGGTAAGGCCTGGTACAGCCTGGTAAAGCCTAGTACGGCCTGGTACAGCCTGGTACAGCCTGGTACAGCCTGGCACGGCCTGGTACAGCCTGGCAGGGCCTGGTACAGCCTGGCAGGGCCTGGTAAAGCCTAGCACGGCCTGGTACAGCCTGGCACGGCCTGGTAAAGCCTGGTACGGCCTGGTACAGCCTGGCACGGCCTGGTACAGCCTGGCTGGGCCTGGTACAGCCTGGCACGGCCTGGTACAGCCTGGTACGGCCTGGTACAGCCTGGCACGGCCTGGTACAGCCTAGCACGGCCTGGTACAGCCTGGCACGGCCTGGTACGGCCTGGTAAAGCCTGGTACGGCCTGGTACAGTCTGGTACGGCCTGGTACAGCCTGGCACGGCCTGGTAAAGCCTGGTAAAGCCTGGCACGGCCTGGTAAAGCCTGGCACGGCCTGGTACAGTCTGGTAAAGCTTGGCACGGCCTGGTACAGCCTGGTAAAGCCTGGTACGGCCTGGTACAGTCTGGTACGGCCTGGTACAGCCTGGTACTGTCTGGTACGGCCTGGCACGGCCTGGCACGGCCTGGTACAGCCTGGCACGGCCTGGTACTGTCTGGTAAAGCCTGGTACGGCCTGGTACAGTCTGGTAAGGCCTGGTACAGCCTGTCACGGCCTGGTACAGCCTGGCTCGGCCTGGTAAAGCCTGGCACGGCCTGGTACAGCCTGGCACGGCCTGGTACAGCCTGGCACGGCCTGGTACAGCCTGGCACGGCCTGGCACGGCCTGGTACAGTCTGGTAAGGCCTGGTACAGCCTGGTAAAGCCTAGTACGGCCTGGTACAGCCTGGTACAGCCTGGTACAGCCTGGCACGGCCTGGTACAGCCTGGCAGGGCCTGGTACAGCCTGGCAGGGCCTGGTAAAGCCTGGCACGGCCTGGTACAGCCTGGTACGGCCTGGTAAAGCCTGGTACGGCCTGGTACAGCCTGGCACGGCCTGGTACAGCCTGGCACGGCCTGGTAAAGCCTGACAGGGCCTGGTACAGCCTGGCACGGCCTGGTACAGCCTGGCACGGCCTGGTACAGCCTGGCACGGCCTGGTACAGCCTGGTACGGCCTGGCACGGCCTGGTACGGCCTGGCACGGCCTGGTACAGCCTGGCACGGCCTGGTACAGCCTGGTACGGCCTGGTACAGCCTGGTACGGCCTGGCACGGCCTGGTACGGCCTGGCACGGCCTGGTACAGACTGGCACGGCCTGGTACAGCCTGGTACGGCCTGGTAAAGCCTGATACGGCCTGGTACAGCCTGGCACGGCCTGGTACAGCCTGGCACGGCCTGGTACAGCCTGGTACGGTTTGGTACAGCCTGGTACGGTTTGGTACAGCCTGGCACGGCCTGGCACGGCCTGGTACAGCCTGGCATGGCCTGGTACGGCCTGGTACGGCCTGGTACGGCCGGGCACGGTTTGGTACAGCCTGGCACGGCCTGGTAAAGCCTGGCAAGGCCTGGTACAGCCTGGTACGGCTTGGTACGGCCTGGTACGGCCTGGTACGGCCTGGCACGGCCTGGTACAGCCTGGTACAGCCTGGCACGGCCTGGTACAGCCTGGTACATCCTGGTACAGCCTGGTACGTCCTGGCACGGCCTGGTACGGCCTGGCACGGCCTGTAAAGCCTAGTACGGCCTGGTACAGCCTGGTACAGCCTGGTACAGCCTGGCACGGCCTGGTACAGCCTGGCAGGGCCTGGTACAGCCTGGCAGGGCCTGGTAAAGCCTGGCACGGCCTGGTACAGCCTGGCACGGCCTGGTAAAGCCTGGTACGGTCTGGTACAGCCTGGCACGGCCTGGTACAGCCTGGCAGGGCCTGGTACAGCCTGGCACGGCCTGGTACAGCCTGGTACGGCCTGGTACATCCTGGCAGGGCCTGGTACAGCCTGGCACGGCCTGGTAAAGCCTGGCACGGCCTGGTAAAGCCTGGCACGGCCTGGTACAGCCTGGCACAGCCTGGTACAGCCTGGCACGGCCTGGTACAGCCTGGTACGGCCTGGTAAAGCCTGGTACGGCCTGGTAAAGCCTGACAGGGCCTGGTACAGCCTGGTACGGCCTGGCACGGCCTGGTACAGCCTGGCACGGCCTGGTACAGCCTGGTACGGCCTGGTACAGCCTGGTACGGCCTGGCACGGCCTGGTACGGCCTGGCACGGCCTGGTACAGACTGGCACGGCCTGGTACAGCCTGGCACGGCCTGGTAAAGCCTGGCACGGCCTGGTAAAGCCTGGCACGGCCTGGTACAGCCTGGCACAGCCTGGTACAGCCTGGCACGGCCTGGTACAGCCTGGTACGGCCTGGTAAAGCCTGGTACGGCCTGGTAAAGCCTGACAGGGCCTGGTACAGCCTGGCACGGCCTGGTACAGCCTGGCACGGCCTGGTACAGCCTGGCACGGCCTGGTACAGCCTGGTACGGCCTGGCACGGCCTGGTACGGCCTGGCACGGCCTGGTACAGCCTGGCACGGCCTGGTACAGCCTGGTACGGCCTGGTACAGCCTGGTACGGCCTGGCACGGCCTGGTACGGCCTGGCACGGCCTGGTACAGACTGGCACGGCCTGGTACAGCCTGGCACGGCCTGGTAAAGCCTGGCACGGCCTGGTACAGCCTGGCACGGCCTGGTACAGCCTGGCACGGCCTGGTACAGCCTGGTACGGCCTGGTAAAGCCTGGTACGGCCTGGTAAAGCCTGACAGGGCCTGGTACAGCCTGGCACGGCCTGGTACAGCCTGGCACGGCCTGGTACAGCCTGGCACGGCCTGGTACAGCCTGGTACGGCCTGGCACGGCCTGGTACGGCCTGGCACGGCCTGGTACAGCCTGGCACGGCCTGGTACAGCCTGGTACGGCCTGGTACAGCCTGGTACGGCCTGGCACGGCCTGGTACGGCCTGGCACGGCCTGGTACAGACTGGCACGGCCTGGTACAGCCTGGTACGGCCTGGTAAAGCCTGGTACGGCCTGGTACAGCCTGGCACGGCCTGGTACAGCCTGGCACGGCCTGGTACAGCCTGGTACGGCCTGGTAAAGCCTGGTACGGCCTGGTAAAGCCTGGCACGGCCTGGTACGGCCTGGCACGGCCTGGTACAGCCTGGTACAGCCTGGCACGGCCTGGTACAGCCTGGTACGGCCTGGTACAGCCTGGTACGGCCTGGCACGGCCTGGTACGGCCTGGTAAAGCCTAGTACGGCCTGGTACAGCCTGGTACAGCCTGGTACAGCCTGGCACGGCCTGGTACAGCCTGGCAGGGCCTGGTACAGCCTGGCACGGCATGGTAAAGCCTGGCACGGCCTGGTACAGCCTGGCACGGCCTGGTAAAGCCTGGTACGGCCTGGTACAGCCTGGCACGGCCTGGTACAGCCTGGCACGGCCTGGTACAGCCTGGCACGGCCTTGTACAGCCTGGTACGGCCTGGTACAGCCTGGCAGGGCCTGGTACAGCCTGGCAGGGCCTGGTACAGCCTGGCACGGCCTTGTACATCCTGGTACGGCCTGGTACAGCCTGGCAGGGCCTGGTACAGCCTGGCACGGCCTGGTAAAGCCTGGCACGGCCTGGTAAAGCCTGGCACGGCCTGGTACAGCCTGGCACGGCCTGGTACAGCCTGGCACGGCCTGGTACAGCCTGGCTCGGCCTGGTAAAGCCTGGCACGGCCTGGTAAAGCCTGGCACGGCCTGGTACAGCCTGGCACGGCCTGGTACAGCCTAGCACGGCCTGGTACAGCCTGGCACGGCCTGGTACGGCCTGGTAAAGCCTGGTACGTCCTGGTACAGTCTGGTACGGCCTGGTACAGCCTGGCACGGCCTGGTAAAGCCTGGTAAAGCCTGGCACGGCCTGGTAAAGCCTGGCACGGCCTGGTACAGTCTGGTAAAGCTTGGCACGGCCTGGTACAGCCTGGTAAAGCCTGGTACGGCCTGGTACAGTCTGGTACGGCCTGGTACAGCCTGGTACAGTCTGGTACGGCCTGGCACGGCCTGGCACGGCCTGGCACGGCCTGGCACGGCCTGGTACAGCCTGGCACGGCCTGGTACTGTCTGGTAAATCCTGGTACGGCCTGGTACAGCCTGGCATGGCCTGGTAAAGCCTGGCACGGCCTGGTACAGCCTGGTACATCCTGGTACAGCCTGGTAAATCCTGGCACGGCCTGGTACGACCTGGCACGGCCTGGCAAAGCCTAGTACGGCCTGGTACAGCCTGGTACAGCCTGGCACGGCCTGGTACAGCCTGGCAGGGCCTGGTACAGCCTGGCAGGGCCTGGTAAAGCCTAGCACGGCCTGGTACAGCCTGGCACGGCCTGGTACAGCCTGGCACGGCCTGGTAAAGCCTGGTACGGCCTGGTACAGCCTGGCACGGCCTGGTACAGCCTGGCAGGGCCTGGTACAGCCTGGCACGGCCTGGTACAGCCTGGTACGGCCAGGTACAGCCTGGCAGGGCCTGGTACAGCCTGGCACGGCCTGGTAAAGCCTGGCACGGCCTGGTAAAGCCTGGCACGGCCTGGTACAGCCTGGCACGGCCTGGTACAGCCTGGCACGGCCTGGTACAGCCTGGCACGGCCTGGTAAAGCCTGGCACGGCCTTGTACAGCCTGGCACGGCCTGGTACAGCCTGGCACGGCCTGGTACAGCCTAGCACGGCCTGGTACAGCCTGGTACGGCCTGGTAAAGCCTGGTACGGCCTGGTAAAGCCTGACAGGGCCTGGTACAGCCTGGCACGGCCTGGTACAGCCTGGCACGGCCTGGTACAGCCTGGTACGGCCTGGTAAAGCCTGGCAGGGCCTGGTACAGCCTGGCACGGCCTGGTACAGCCTGGCACGGCTTGGTACAGCCTGTTACGGCCTGGTACAGCCTGGTACGGCCTGGCACGGCCTGGTACGGCCTGGCACGGCCTGGTACAGCCTGCCACGGCCTGGTACAGCCTGGTACGGCCTGGTACAGCCTGGTACGGCCTGGCACGGCCTGGTACGGCCTGGCACGGCCTGGTACAGCCTGGCACGGCCTGGTACAGCCTGGTACAGCCTGGTAAAGCCTGGTACGGCCTGGAACAGCCTGGCACGGCCTGGTACAGCCTGGCACGGCCTGGTACAGCCTGGTACGGCCTGGTAAAGCCTGGTACGGCCTGGTAAAGCCTGGCACGGCCTGGTACGGCCTGGCACGGCCTGGTACAGCCTGGTACAGCCTGGCACGGCCTGGTAAAGCCTGGCACGGCCTGGTACAGCCTGGCACGGCCTGGTAAAGCCTGGTACGGCCTGGTAAAGCCTGGCACGGCCTGGTACAGCCTGGCAGGGCCTGGTACTGCCTGGCACGGCCTGGTACAGCCTGGTACGGCCTGGTACAGCCTGGCAGGGCCTGGTACAGCCTGGTACGGCCTGGCACGGCCTGGTACGGCCTGGCACGGCCTGGTACAGACTGGCACGGCCTGGTACAGCCTGGTACGGCCTGGTAAAGCCTGGTACGGCCTGGTACAGCCTGGCACGGCCTGGTACAGCCTGGCACGGCCTGGTACAGCCTGGTACGGTTTGGTACAGCCTGGCACGGCCTGGTACAGCCTGGTACGGCCTGGTACAGCCTGGTACGGCCTGGTACAGCCTGGTACGGCCTGGCACGGCTTGGTACGGCCTGGCACGGCCTGGTACAGACTGGCACGGCCTGGTACAGCCTGGTACGGCCTGGTAAAGCCTGGTACGGCCTGGTACAGCCTGGCACGGCCTGGTACAGCCTGGCACGGCCTGGTACAGCCTGGTACGGTTTGGTACAGCCTGGTACGGTTTGGTACAGCCTGGCACGGCCTGGCACGGCCTGGTACAGCCTGGCATGGCCTGGTACGGCCTGGTACGGCCTGGTACGGCCGGGCACGGTTTGGTACAGCCTGGCACGGCCTGGTAAAGCCTGGCAAGGCCTGGTACAGCCTGGTACGGCTTGGTACGGCCTGGTACGGCCTGGTACGGCCTGGCAAGGCCTGGCAGGGCCTGGTACAGCCTGGCACGGCCTGGTACGGCCTGGCAGGGCCTGGTACAGCCTGGCACTGCCTGGTACAGCCTGGTACGGCCTGGTAAAGCCTGGTACGGCCTGGTAAAGCCTGGTACGGCCTGGTATAGCCTGGTACGGCCTGGTACAGCCTGACACGGCCTGGTACAGCCTGGTACGGCCTGGTAAAGCCTGGTACGGCCTGGTAAAGCCTGGCACGGCCTGGTACGGCCTGGCACGGCCTGGTACAGCCTGGTACAGCCTGGCACGGCCTGGTAAAGCCTGGCACGGCCTGGTACAGCCTGGCACGGCCTGGTAAAGCCTGGTACGGCCTGGTAAAGCCTGGCACGGCCTGGTACAGCCTGGCAGGGCCTGGTACAGCCTGGCACGGCCTGGTACAGCCTGGTACGGCCTGGTACAGCCTGGCAGGGCCTGGTACAGCCTGGTACGGCCTGGCACGGCCTGGTACGGCCTGGCACGGCCTGGTACAGACTGGCACGGCCTGGTACAGCCTGGTACGGCCTGGTAAAGCCTGGTACGGCCTGGTACAGCCTGGCACGGCCTGGTACAGCCTGGCACGGCCTGGTACAGCCTGGTACGGTTTGGTACAGCCTGGCACGGCCTGGTACAGCCTGGTACGGCCTGGTACAGCCTGGTACGGCCTGGTACAGCCTGGTACGGCCTGGCACGGCTTGGTACGGCCTGGCACGGCCTGGTACAGACTGGCACGGCCTGGTACAGCCTGGTACGGCCTGGTAAAGCCTGGTACGGCCTGGTACAGCCTGGCACGGCCTGGTACAGCCTGGCACGGCCTGGTACAGCCTGGTACGGTTTGGTACAGCCTGGTACGGTTTGGTACAGCCTGGCACGGCCTGGCACGGCCTGGTACAGCCTGGCATGGCCTGGTACGGCCTGGTACGGCCTGGTATGGCCGGGCACGGTTTGGTACAGCCTGGCACGGCCTGGTAAAGCCTGGCAAGGCCTGGTACAGCCTGGTACGGCTTGGTACGGCCTGGTACGGCCTGGTACGGCCTGGCAAGGCCTGGCAGGGCCTGGTACAGCCTGGCACGGCCTGGTACGGCCTGGCAGGGCCTGGTACAGCCTGGCACTGCCTGGTACAGCCTGGTACGGCCTGGTAAAGCCTGGTACGGCCTGGTAAAGCCTGGTACGGCCTGGTATAGCCTGGTACGGCCTGGTACAGCCTGGCACGGCCTGGTACAGCCTGGTACGGCCTGGTAAAGCCTGGTACGGCCTGGTAAAGCCTGGCACGGCCTGGTACGGCCTGGCACGGCCTGGTACAGCCTGGTACAGCCTGGCACGGCCTGGTACAGCCTGGTTCATCCTGGTACAGCCTGGTACGTCCTGGCACGGCCTGGTACGGCCTGGCACGGCCTGGTAAAGCCTAGTACGGCCTGGTACAGCCTGGTACAGCCTGGTACAGCCTGGCACGGCATGGTACAGCCTGGCAGGGCCTGGTACAGCCTGGCAGGGCCTGGTAAAGCCTGGCACGGCCTGGTACAGCCTGGCACGGCCTGGTAAAGCCTAGTACGGTCTGGTACAGCCTGGCACGGCCTGGTACAGCCTGGCAGGGCCTGGTACAGCCTGGCACGGCCTGGTACAGCCTGGAACGGCCTGGTACATCCTGGCAGGGCCTGATACAGCCTGGCACGGCCTGGTAGAGCCTGGCACGGCCTGGTAAAGCCTGGCACGGCCTGGTACAGCCTGGCACGGCCTGGTACAGCCTGGCACGGTCTGGTACAGCCTGGCACGGCCTGGTAAAGCCTGGCACGGCCTGGTAAAGCCTGGCACGGCCTGGTACAGCCTGGCACAGCCTGGTACAGCCTGGCACGGCCTGGTACAGACTGGTACGGCCTGGTAAAGCCTGGTACGGCCTGGTAAAGCCTGACAGGGCCTGGTACAGCCTGGCACGGCCTGGTACAGCCTGGCAGGGCCTGGTACAGCCTGGCAGGGCCTGGTAAAGCCTGGCACGGCCTGGTACAGCCTGGCACGGCCTGGTAAAGCCTGGTACGGTCTGGTACAGCCTGGCACGGCCTGGTACAGCCTGGCAGGGCCTGGTACAGCTTGGCACGGCCTGGTACAGCCTGGAACGGCCTGGTACAGCCTGGCACGGCCTGGTAAAGCCTGGCACGGCCTGGGAAAGCCTGGCACGGCCTGGTACAGCCTGGCACGGCCTGGTACAGCCTGGCACGGCCTGGTACAGCCTGGCACGGCCTGGTAAAGCCTGGCACGGCCTGGTAAAGCCTGGCACGGCCTGGTACAGCCTGGCACAGCCTGGTACAGCCTGGCACGGCCTGGTACAGCCTGGTACGGCCTGGTAAAGCCTGGTACGGCCTGGTAAAGCCTGACAGGGCCTGGTACAGCCTGGCACGGCCTGGTACAGCCTGGCACGGCCTGGTACAGCCTGGCACGGCCTGGTACAGCCTGGTATGGCCTGGCACGGCCTGGTACAGCCTGGCACGGCCTGGTACAGCCTGGCACGGCCTGGTAAAGCCTGGCACGGCCTGGTAAAGCCTGGCACGGCCTGGTACAGCCTGGCACAGCCTGGTACAGCCTGGCACGGCCTGGTACAGACTGGTACGGCCTGGTAAAGCCTGGTACGGCCTGGTAAAGCCTGACAGGGCCTGGTACAGCCTGGCACGGCCTGGTACAGCCTGGCAGGGCCTGGTACAGCCTGGCAGGGCCTGGTAAAGCCTGGCACGGCCTGGTACAGCCTGGCACGGCCTGGTAAAGCCTGGTACGGTCTGGTACAGCCTGGCACGGCCTGGTACAGCCTGGCAGGGCCTGGTACAGCTTGGCACGGCCTGGTACAGCCTGGAACGGCCTGGTACAGCCTGGCACGGCCTGGTAAAGCCTGGCACGGCCTGGGAAAGCCTGGCACGGCCTGGTACAGCCTGGCACGGCCTGGTACAGCCTGGCACGGCCAGGTACAGCCTGGCACGGCCTGGTAAAGCCTGGCACGGCCTGGTAAAGCCTGGCACGGCCTGGTACAGCCTGGCACAGCCTGGTACAGCCTGGCACGGCCTGGTACAGCCTGGTACGGCCTGGTAAAGCCTGGTACGGCCTGGTAAAGCCTGACAGGGCCTGGTACAGCCTGGCACGGCCTGGTACAGCCTGGCACGGCCTGGTACAGCCTGGCACGGCCTGGTACAGCCTGGTATGGCCTGGCACGGCCTGGTACGGCCTGGCACGGCCTGGTACAGCCTGGCACGGCCTGGTACAGCCTGGTACGGCCTGGTACAGCTTGGTACGGCCTGGCACGGCCTGGTAAAACCTGGCACGGCCTGGTACAGCCTGGCACGGCCTGGTACAGCCTGGCACGGCCTGGTACAGCCTGGTACGGCCTGGCACGGCCTGGTACGGCCTGGCACGGCCTGGTACAGCCTGGCACGGCCTGGTACAGCCTGGTAGGGCCTGGTACAGCCTGGTACAGCCTGGCACGGCCTGGTAAAGCCTGGCACGGCCTGGTACAGCCTGGCACGGCCTGGTACAGCCTGGCACGGCCTGGTACAGCCTGGTACGGCCTGGTAAATCCTGGTACGGCCTGGTAAAGCCTGGTAAAGCCTGACAGGGCCTGGTACAGCCTGGCACGGCCTGGTACAGCCTGGCACGGCCTGGTACAGCCTGGCACGGCCTGGTACAGCCTGGTACGGCCTGGCACGGCCTGGTACGGCCTGGCACGGCCTCGTACAGCCTGGCACGGCCTGGTACAGCCTGGTACGGCCTGGTACAGCCTGGTACGGCCTGGCACGGCCTGGTACGGCCTGGCACGGCCTGGTACAGACTGGCACGGCCTGGTACAGCCTGGTACGGCCTGGTAAAGCCTGGTACGGCCTGGTACAGCCTGGCACGGCCTGGTACAGCCTGGCACGGCCTGGTACAGCCTAGTACAGCCTGGTAAAGCCTGGTACGGCCTGGTAAAGCCTGGCACGGCCTGGTACGGCCTGGCACGGCCTGGTACAGCCTGGTACAGCCTGGCACGGCCTGGTACAGCCTGGTACGGCCTGGTACAGCCTGGTACGGCCTGGCACGGCCTGGTACGGCCTGGTAAAGCCTAGTACGGCCTGGTACAGCCTGGTACAGCCTGGTACAGCCTGGCACGGCCTGGTACAGCCTGGCAGGGCCTGGTACAGCCTGGCACGGCATGGTAAAGCCTGGCACGGCCTGGTACAGCCTGGCACGGCCTGGTAAAGCCTGGTACGGCCTGGTACAGCCTGGCACGGCCTGGTACAGCCTGGCACGGCCTGGTACAGCCTGGCACATCCTTGTACAGCCTGGTACGGCCTGGTACAGCCTGGCAGGGCCTGGTACAGCCTGGCAGGGCCTGGTTCAGCCTGGCACGACCTGGTACAGCCTGGTACGGCCTGGTACAGCCTGGCAGGGCCTGGTACAGCCTGGCACGGCCTGGTAAAGCCTGGCACGGCCTGGTAAAGCCTGGCACGGCCTGGTACAGCCTGGCACGGCCTGGTACAGCCTGGCACGGCCTGGTACAGCCTGGCTCGGCCTGGTAAAGCCTGGCACGGCCTGGTAAAGCCTGGCACGGCCTGGTACAGCCTGGCACGGCCTGGTACAGCCTAGCACGGCCTGGTACAGCCTGGCACGGCCTGGTACGGCCTGGTAAAGACTGGTACGTCCTGGTACAGTCTGGTACGGCCTGGTACAGCCTGGCACGGCCTGGTAAAGCCTGGTAAAGCCTGGCACGGCCTGGTAAAGCCTGGCACGGCCTGGTACAGTCTGGTAAAGCTTGGCACGGCCTGGTACAGCCTGGTAAAGCCTGGTACGGCCTGGTACAGTCTGGTACGGCCTGGTACAGCCTGGTACAGTCTGGTACGGCCTGGCACGGCCTGGCACGGCCTGGCACGGCCTGGCACGGCCTGGTACAGCCTGGCACGGCCTGGTACTGTCTGGTAAATCCTGGTACGGCCTGGTACAGCCTGGCATGGCCTGGTAAAGCCTGGCACGGCCTGGTACAGCCTGGTACATCCTGGTACAGCCTGGTACGTCCTGGCACGGCCTGGTACGACCTGGCACGGCCTGGCAAAGCCTAGTACGGCCTGGTACAGCCTGGTACAGCCTGGCACGGCCTGGTACAGCCTGGCAGGGCCTGGTACAGCCTGGCAGGGCCTGGTAAAGCCTAGCACGGCCTGGTACAGCCTGGCACGGCCTGGTAAAGCCTGGTACGGCCTGGTACAGCCTGGCACGGCCTGGTACAGCCTGGCAGGGCCTGGTACAGCCTGGCACGGCCTGGTACAGCCTGGTACGGCCTGGTACAGCCTGGCAGGGCCTGGTACAGCCTGGCACGGCCTGGTAAAGCCTGGCACGGCCTGGTAAAGCCTGGCACGGCCTGGTACAGCCTGGCACGGCC
Organism: Procambarus clarkii; assembly: GCF_040958095.1. Taxonomy (NCBI): domain Eukaryota; kingdom Metazoa; phylum Arthropoda; class Malacostraca; order Decapoda; family Cambaridae; genus Procambarus; species Procambarus clarkii. The sequence goes on along the minus strand of NC_091170.1, from coordinate 1,639,968 downwards.
TGGTTCAGCCTGGCACGGCCTGGTACAGCCTGGCACGGCCTGGTAAAGCCTGACACGGCCTTGTACAGCCTGGCACGGCCTGGTACAGGCTGGCACGGCCTGGTACAGCCTAGCACGGCCTGGTACAGCCTGGTACGGCCTGGTAAAGCCTGGTACGGCCTGGTAAAGCCTGACAGGGCCTGGTACAGCCTGGCACGGCCTGGTACAGCCTGGCACGGCCTGGTACAGCCTGGTACGGCCTGGTAAAGCCTGGCAGGGCCTGGTACAGCCTGGCACGGCCTGGTACAGCCTGGCACGGCTTGGTACAGCCTGTTACGGCCTGGTACAGCCTGGTACGGCCTGGCACGGCCTGGTACGGCCTGGCACGGCCTGGTACAGCCTGCCACGGCCTGGTACAGCCTGGTACGGCCTGGTACAGCCTGGTACGGCCTGGCACGGCCTGGTACGGCCTGGCACGGCCTGGTACAGCCTGGCACGGCCTGGTACAGCCTGGTACGGCCTGGTAAAGCCTGGTACGGCCTGGAACAGCCTGGCACGGCCTGGTACAGCCTGGCACGGCCTGGTACAGCCTGGTACGGCCTGGTAAAGCCTGGTACGGCCTGGTAAAGCCTGGCACGGCCTGGTACGGCCTGGCACGGCCTGGTACAGCCTGGTACAGCCTGGCACGGCCTGGTAAAGCCTGGCACGGCCTGGTACAGCCTGGCACGGCCTGGTACAGCCTGGCAGGGCCTGGTACAGCCTGGCACGGCCTGGTACAGCCTGGTACGGCCTGGTACAGCCTGGCAGGGCCTGGTACAGCCTGGTACGGCCTGGCACGGCCTGGTACGGCCTGGCACGGCCTGGTACAGACTGGCACGGCCTGGTACAGCCTGGTACCGCCTGGTAAAGCCTGGTACGGCCTGGTACAGCCTGGCACGGCCTGGTACAGCCTGGCACGGCCTGGTACAGCCTGGTACGGTTTGGTACGGCCTGGCACGGCCTGGTAAAGCCTGGCAAGGCCTGGTACAGCCTGGTACGGCTTGGTACGGCCTGGTACGGCCTGGTACGGCCTGGCAAGGCCTGGCAGGGCCTGGTACAGCCTGGCACGGCCTGGTACGGCCTGGCAGGGCCTGGTACAGCCTGGCACTGCCTGGTACAGCCTGGTACGGCCTGGTAAAGCCTGGTACGGCCTGGTAAAGCCTGGTACGGCCTGGTATAGCCTGGTACGGCCTGGTACAGCCTGGCACGGCCTGGTACAGCCTGGTACGGCCTGGTAAAGCCTGGTACGGCCTGGTAAAGCCTGGCACGGCCTGGTACAGACTGGCACGGCCTGGTACAGCCTGGTACCGCCTGGTAAAGCCTGGTACGGCCTGGTACAGCCTGGCACGGCCTGGTACAGCCTGGCACGGCCTGGTACAGCCTGGTACGGTTTGGTACAGCCTGGCACGGCCTGGTACAGCCTGGTACGGCCTGGTACAGCCTGGTACGGCCTGGTACAGCCTGGTACGGCCTGGCACGGCCTGGTACGGCCTCGCACGGCCTGGTACAGACTGGCACGGCCTGGTACAGCCTGGTACGGCCTGGTAAAGCCTGGTACGGCCTGGTACAGCCTGGCACGGCCTGGTACAGCCTGGCACGGCCTGGTACAGCCTGGTACGGTTTGGTACAGCCTGGTACGGTTTGGTACAGCCTGGCACGGCCTGGCACGGCCTGGTACAGCCTGGCATGGCCTGGTACGGCCTGGTACGGCCTGGTACGGCCGGGCACGGTTTGGTACAGCCTGGCACGGCCTGGTAAAGCCTGGCAAGGCCTGGTACAGCCTGGTACGGCTTGGTACGGCCTGGTACGGCCTGGTACGGCCTGGCAAGGCCTGGCAGGGCCTGGTACAGCCTGGCACGGCCTGGTACGGCCTGGCAGGGCCTGGTACAGCCTGGTACGGCATGGCACGGTATGGTACAGCCTGGTACGGCCTGGTAAAGCCTGGTACGGCCTGGTATAGCCTGGTACGGCCTGGTACAGCCTGGCACGGCCTGGTACAGCCTGGTACGGCCTGGTAAAGCCTGGTACGGCCTGGTAAAGCCTGGCACGGCCTGGTACGGCCTGGCACGGCCTGGTACAACCTGGTACAGCCTGGCACGGCCTGGTACAGCCTGGTTCATCCTGGTACAGCCTGGGACGTCCTGGCACGCCCTGGTACGGCCTGGCACGGCCTGGTAAAGCCTAGTACGGCCTGGTACAGCCTGGTACAGCCTGGTACAGCCTGGCACGGCCTGGTACAGCCTGGCAGGGCCTGGTACAGCCTGGCAGGGCCTGGTAAAGCCTGGCACGGCCTGGTACAGCCTGGCACGGCCTGGTAAAGCCTGGTACGGTCTGGTACAGCCTGGCACGGCCTGGTACAGCCTGGCAGGGCCTGGTACAGCCTGGCACGGCCTGGTACAGCCTGGAACGGCCTGGTACATCCTGGCAGGGCCTGGTACAGCCTGGCACGGCCTGGTAAAGCCTGGCACGGCCTGGTAAAGCCTGGCACGGCCTGGTACAGCCTGGCACGGCCTGGTACAGCCTGGCACGGCCTGGTACAGCCTGGCACGGCCTGGTAAAGCCTGGCACGGCCTGGTAAAGCCTGGCACGGCCTGGTACAGCCTGGCACAGCCTGGTACAGCCTGGCACGGCCTGGTACAGCATGGTACGGCCTGGTAAAGCCTGGTACGGCCTGGTAAAGCCTGGCACGGCCTGGTACAGCCTGGCACGGCCTGGTACAGCCTGGCACGGCCTGCTACAGCCTGGTACGGCCTGGCACGGCCTGGTACGGCCTGGCACGGCCTGGTACAGCCTGGCACGGCCTGGTACAGCCTGGCACGGCCTGGTACAGCCTGGTACGGCCTGGTACAGCCTGGTACGGCCTGGCACGGCCTGGTAAAGCCTGGCACGGCCTGGTACAGCCTGGCACGGCCTGGTACAGCCTTTGCACGGCCTGGTACAGCCTGGCACGGCCTGGTACAGCCTGGTACAGCCTGGCACGGCCTGGTACAGCCTGGCACGGCCTGGTACAGCCTGGCACGGCCTGGTACAGCCTGGTACGGCCTGGTAAAGCCTGGTACGGCCTGGTAAAGCCTGACAGGGCCTGGTACAGCCTGGCACGGCCTGGTACAGCCTGGCACGGCCTGGTACAGCCTGGCACGGCCTGGTACAGCCTGGTACGGCCTGGCACGGCCTGGTACGGCCTGGCACGGCCTGGTACAGCCTGGCACGGCCTGGTACAGCCTGGCACGGCCTGGTACAGCCTGGTACGGCCTGGCACGGCCTGGTACGGCCTGGCACGGCCTGGTACAGACTGGCACGGCCTGGTACAGCCTGGTACGGCCTGGTAAAGCCTGGTACGGCCTGGTACAGCCTGGCACGGCCTGGTACAGCCTGGCACGGCCTGGTACAGCCTGGTACGGCCTGGTAAAGCCTGGTACGGCCTGGTAAAGCCTGGCACGGCCTGGTACGGCCTGGCACGGCCTGGTACAGCCTGGTACAGCCTGGCACGGCCTGGTACAGCCTGGTACGGCCTGGTACAGCCTGGTACGGCCTGGCACGGCCTGGTACGGCCTGGTAAAGCCTAGTACGGCCTGGTACAGCCTGGTACAGCCTGGTACAGCCTGGCACGGCCTGGTACAGCCTGGCAGGGCCTGGTACAGCCTGGCACGGCATGGTAAAGCCTGGCACGGCCTGGTACAGCCTGGCACGGCCTGGTAAAGCCTGGTACGGCCTGGTACAGCCTGGCACGGCCTGGTACAGCCTGGCACGGCCTGGTACAGCCTGGCACGGCCTGGTACAGCCTGGTACGGCCTGGTACAGCCTGGCTGGGCCTGGTACAGCCTGGCAGGGCCTGGTACAGCCTGGCACGGCCTGGTACAGCCTGGTACGGCCTGGTACAGCCTGGCAGGGCCTGGTACAGCCTGGCACGGCCTGGTAAAGCCTGGCACGGCCTGGTAAAGCCTGGCACGGCCTGGTACAGCCTGGCACGGCCTGGTACAGCCTGGCACGGCCTGGTACAGCCTGGCTCGGCCTGGTAAAGCCTGGCACGGCCTGGTAAAGCCTGGCACGGCCTGGTACAGCCTGGCACGGCCTGGTACAGCCTAGCACGGCCTGGTACAGCCTGGCACGGCCTGGTACAGCCTGGCACGGCCTGGTACGGCCTGGTAAAGCCTGGTACGTCCTGGTACAGTCTGGTACGGCCTGGTACAGCCTGGCACGGCCTGGTAAAGCCTGGTAAAGCCTGACACTTCCTGGTAAAGCCTGGCACGGCCTGGTACAGTCTGGTAAAGCTTGGCACGGCCTGGTACAGCCTGGTAAAGCCTGGTACGGCCTGGTACAGTCTGGTACGGCCTGGTACAGCCTGGTACAGTCTGGTACGGCCTGGCACGGCCTGGCACGGCCTGGCACGGCCTGGCACGGCCTGGTACAGCCTGGCACGGCCTGGTACTGTCTGGTAAATCCTGGTACGGCCTGGTACAGCCTGGCACGGCCTGGTAAAGCCTGGCACGGCCTGGTACAGCCTGGCACGGCCTGGTACAGACTGGTACATCCTGGTACAGCCTGGTACGTCCTGGCACGGCCTGGTACGACCTGGCACGGCCTGGCAAAGCCTAGTACGGCCTGGTACAGCCTGGTACAGCCTGGCACGGCCTGGTACAGCCTGGCAGGGCCTGGTACAGCCTGGCAGGGCCTGGTAAACCCTGGCACGGCCTGGTACAGCCTGGCACGGCCTGGTAAAGCCTGGTACGGCCTGGTACAGCCTGGCACGGCCTGGTACAGCCTGGCAGGGCCTGATACAGCCTGGCACGGCCTGGTACAGCCTGGTACGGCCTGGTACAGCCTGGCAGGGCCTGGTACAGCCTGGCACGGCCTGGTAAAGCCTGGCACGGCCTGGTAAAGCCTGGCACGGCCTGGTACTGCCTGGCACGGCCTGGTACAGCCTGGCACGGCCTGGTACAGCCTGGCACGGCCTGGTAAAGCCTGGCACGGCCTTGTACAGCCTGGCACGGCCTGGTACAGCCTGGCACGGCCTGGTACAGCCTAGCACGGCCTGGTACAGCCTGGTACGGCCTGGTAAAGCCTGGTACGGCCTGGTAAAGCCTGACAGGGCCTGGTACAGCCTGGCACGGCCTGGTACAGCCTGGCACGGCCAGGTACAGCCTGGTACGGCCTGGTAAAGCCTGGCAGGGCCTGGTACAGCCTGGCACGGCCTGGTACAGCCTGGCACGGCTTGGTACAGCCTGTTACGGCCTGGTACAGCCTGGTACGGCCTGGCACGGCCTGGTACGGCCTGGCACGGCCTGGTACAGCCTGCCACGGCCAGGTACAGCCTGGTACGGCCTGGTACAGCCTGGTACGGCCTGGCACGGCCTGGTACGGCCTGGCACGGCCTGGTACAGCCTGGCACGGCCTGGTACAACCTGGTACGGCCTGGTAAAGCCTGGTACGGCCTGGAACAGCCTGGCACGGCCTGGTACAGCCTGGCACGGCCTGGTACAGCCTGGTACAGCCTGGCACGGCCTGGTAAAGCCTGGCACGGCCTGGTACAGCCTGGCACGGCCTGGTAAAGCCTGGTACGGCCTGGTACAGCCTGGCACGGCCTGGTACAGCCTGGCAGGGCCTGGTACAGCCTGGCACGGCCTGGTACAGCCTGGTACGGCCTGGTACAGCCTGGCAGGGCCTGGTACAGCCTGGCAGGGCCTGGTACAGCCTGGCACGGCCTGGTACAGCCTGGTACGGCCTGGTACAGCCTGGCAGGGCCTGGTACAGCCTGGCACGGCCTGGTAAAGCCTGGCACGGCCTGGTAAAGCCTGGCACGGCCTGGTACAGCCTGGCACGGCCTGGTACAGCCTGGCACGGCCTGGTACAGCCTGGCACGGCCTGGTAAAGCCTGGCACGGCCTGGTAAAGCCTGGCACGGCCTGGTACAGCCTGGCACGGCCTGGTACAGCCTAGCACGGCCTGGTACAGCCTGGCACGGCCTGGTACGGCCTGGTAAAGCCTGGTACGGCCTGGTACAGTCTGGTACGGCCTGGTACAGCCTGGCACGGCCTGGTAAAGCCTGGTAAAGCCTGGCACGGCCTGGTAAAGCCTGGCACGGCCTGGTACAGTCTGGTAAAGCTTGGCACGGCCTGGTACAGCCTGGTAAAGCCTGGTACGGCCTGGTACAGTCTGGTACGGCCTGGTACAGCCTGGTACAGTCTGGTACGGCCTGGCACGGCCTGGTACTGTCTGGTAAAGCCTGGTACGGTCTGGTACAGCCTGGCACGGCCTGGTAAAGCCTGGCACGGCCTGGTACAGCCTGGCACGGCCTTGCACGGCCTGGTACAGTCTGGTAAGGCCTGGTACAGCCTGGCACGGCCTGGTACAGCCTGGCTCGGCCTGGTAAAGCCTGGCACGGCCTGGTACAGCCTGGCACGGCCTGGTACAGCCTGGCACGGCCTAGTACAGTCTGGCACGGCCTGGTACAGCCTGGCACGGCCTGGTACGGCCTGGTAAAGCCTGGCACGGCCTGGTAAAGCCTGGTACGGCCTGGTACAGTCTGGTACGGCCTGGTACAGCCTGGCACGGCCTGGTAAAGCCTGGTACGGCCTGGTACAGTCTGGTACGGCCTGGTACAGCCTGGCACGGCCTGGTACGGCCTGGTAAACCCTGGCACGGCCTGGTAAAGCCTGGTTCGGCCTGGTACAGTCTAGTTCGGCCTGGTAAAGCCTGGCACGGCCTGGTACAGCCTGGTACGGCCTGGTACGGCCTGGTACGGCCTGGCAGGGCCTGGTACAGCCTGGCACGGCCTGGTACGGCCTGGTACGGCCTGGCACGGTATGGTACAGCCTGGCACGGCCTGGTACGGCCTGGCACGGCCTGGCTCGGCCTGGTACAGCCTGGTACAGCTTGGTACGGCCTGGCACGGTTTGGTACAGCCTGGCACGGCCTGGTACAGCCTGGTACGGCCTGGTACGGCCTGGCACGGTTTGGTACAGCCTGGCACGGCCTGGTAAAGCCTGGCACGGCCTGGTACGGTTTGGTACAGCCTGGTACGGTTTGGTACAGCCTGGCACGGCCTGGCACGGCCTGGTACAGCCTGGCACGGCCAGGTACGGCCTGGTACGGCCTGGTACAGCCTGGCACGGTTTGGTACGGCCTGGTACGGCCTGGTACGGCCTGGCACGGCCTGGCACGGCCTGGTACAGCCTGGCACGGCCTGGTACGGCCTGGCAGGGCCTGGTACAGCCTGGCACGGCCTGGTACGGCCTGGCACGGCCTGGTAAAGCCTGGCAGGGCCTGGTACAGCCTGGCACGGCCTGGTACAGCCTGGCACGGCCTGGTAAAGCCTGGCACGGCCTGGTACAGCCTGGCACGGCCTGGCACGGCCTGGTACAGTCTGGTACGGCCTGGTACAGCCTGGCACGGCCTGGTACAGCCTGGCTCGGCCTGGTAAAGCCTGGCACGGCCTGGTACAGCCTGGCACGGCCTGGTACAGCCTGGCACGGCCTGGTACAGTCTGGCAAGGCCTGGTACAGCCTGGCACGGCCTGGTACGGCCTGGTAAAGCCTGGCACGGCCTGGTAAAGCCTGGTACGGCCTGGTACAGTCTGGTACGGCCTGGTACAGCCTGGCACGGCCTGGTAAAACCTGGTACGGCCTGGTACAGTCTGGTACGGCCTGGTACAGCCTGGCACGGCCTGGTACGGCCTGGTAAAGCCTGGCACGGCCTGGTAAAGCCTGGTTCGGCCTGGTACAGTCTGGTACGGCCTGGTAAAGCCTGGCACGGCCTGGTACAGCCTGGTACGGCCTGGTACGGCCTGGTACGGCCTGGCAGGGCCTGGTACAGCCTGGCACGGCCTGGTACGGCCTGGTACGGCCTGGCACGGCCTGGTACAGCCTGGCACGGCCTGGTTCGGCCTGGCACGGCCTGGCACGGCCTGGTACAGCCTGGTACAGCCTGGCACGGCCTGGCACGGCCTGGTACGGCCTGGTACAGCCTGGCACGGCCTGGTACGGCCTGGTACGGCCTGGTACGGCCTGGCACGGTTTGGTACAGCCTGGCACGGCCTGGTTAAGCCTGGCACGGCCTGGTACAGCCTGGTACGGCTTGGTACGGCCTGGTACGGCTTGGTACGGCCTGGCACGGCCTGGCAGGGCCTGGTACAGCCTGGCACGGGCTGGTACGGCCTGGCAGGGCCTGGTACAGCCTGGCACGGCCAGGTACGGCCTGGCACGGCCTGGTAAAGCCTGGCTCGGCCTGGTACAGCCTGGCACGGCCTGGTACGGCCTGGCACGGCCTGGTACAGCCTGGCACGGCCTGGCACGGCCTGGTACGGCCTGGTGCGGCCTGGCACGGCCTGGTACAGCCTGGTACGGCCTGGTACGGCCTGGCACGGTTTGGTACAGCCTGGCACGGCCTGGTACTGCCTGGTACAGCCTGGTACGGCCTGGTACGGCCTGGTACAGCCTGGCACGGCCTGGTACAGCCTGGTACGGCCTGGTACTGCCTGGTACAGCCTGGTACGGCCTGGTACGGCCTGGTACAGCCTGGTACGGCCTGGCACGGCCTGGTAAAGCCTGGCACAGCCTGGTACAGCCTGGTACGGCCTGGTACAGCCTGGCACGGCCTGGTACAGCCTGGCACGGCCTGGTACAGCCTGGCACGGCCTGGTACAGCCTGGCACGGCCTGGTACAGCCTGGCACGGCCTGGTACAGCCTGGTACGGCCAGGTACAGCCTGGCACGGCCTGGTACAGCCTGGTACGGCCTGGTACAGCCTGGCACGGCCTGGTAGAGCCTGGCACGGCCTGGTACGGCCTGGTACAGCCTGGTACGGCCTGGTACGGCCTGGCACGGCCTGGTACAGCCTGGTACGGCCTGGTACAGCCTGGCACGGCCTGGTACAGCCTGGCACGGCCTGGTACAGCCTGGTACAGCCTGGCACGGCCTGGTAAAGCCTGGCACGGCCTGGTACAGCCTGGCACGGCCTGGTACAGCCTGGCACGGCCTGGTACAGCCTGGTACGGCCTGGTACGGCCTGGTACAGCCTGGTACGGCCTGGTACGGCCTGGTACAGCCTGGTACGGCCTGGTACAGCCTGGCACGGCCTGGTACATCCTGGCACGGCCTGGTACGGCCTGGTACGGCCTGGCACGGCCTGGCACGACTCAGAGGCAAGCCGGGCGCCTCTGCTAACCTGTATTTTACCCGCACAAACAAGCAATTAGCCGCCTTCAAGTGACAGTGGTGCAGCTCAACACAAAGGCACCGCCAGCCACAAGGAGCAGTGTGCTAGTTGACCAGAGGTCCACCTTGTGGTGACACTGGAGGAGTCCTCACCGCTGGACTATATAAAGGGCGCCACCTCCCTGGAGAGCTATCTACGGGCTCACCATTGCCCGTGCTACTTGGAACGTGTTCCCAGTAGCTGAATCTATAACAACAACAACAACCCTGGAGAGCCAGTCTCTCCCCTAGTGCTCTAGGATCACCTTCGTGTCTCTCACCCGTCGTCCGCCTTCAGCCAACGTCGTGTGATTGATGCCATGGTGGTATGGTGAGTGATGCCATGGTGGTATGGTGAGTGATGCCATGGTGGTATGGTGAGTGATGCCATGGTGGTATGGTGACTGATGCCATGGTGGTATGGTGAGTGATGCCATGGTGGTATGGTGAGTGATGCCATGGTGGTATGGTGAGTGATGCCATGGTGGTATGGTGACTGATGCCATGGTGGTATGGTGAGTGATGCCATGGTGGTATGGTGAGTGATGCCATGGTGGTATGGTGATTGATGCCATGGTGGTATGGTGAGTGATGCCATGGTGGTATGGTGACTGATGCCATGGTGGTATGGTGAGTGATGCCATGGTGGTATGGTGACTGATGCCATGGTGGTATGGTGAGTGATGCCATGGTGGTATGGTGATTGATGCCATGGTGGTATGGTGAGTGATGCCATGGTGGTATGGTGACTGATGCCATGGTGGTATGGTGAGTGATGCCATGGTGGTATGGTGAGTGATGCCATGGTGGTATGGTGAGTGATGCCATGGTGGTATGGTGACTGATGCCATGGTGGTATGGTGAGTGATGCCATGGTGGTATGGTGAGTGATGCCATGGTGGTATGGTGAGTGATGCCATGGTGGTATGGTGAGTGATGCCATGGTGGTATGGTGAGTGATGCCATGGTGGTATGGTGAGTGATGCCATGGTGGTATGGTGAGTGATGCCATGGTGGTATGGTAGCTGTCTTCAGTACACCAGTATATCTTTATGCTTCTCTTCATTGCTTATACTGTAGTATATTTTTACATTTAAGATCATATTAACTTGTTCACTTTTGCATTACATGAGAGCCAAGTATTTTCAGGGGCATTTATGTTCATTAATATTTCAGTAAATTGTTGAATTATTTGATTTTTATTTGTTTCCACCTGTGACTTACACACTGCAGGGCCAATAGCAGCATTTTGTTTATTATGTGCGGGAGAGCCATACCATCTTGGTTCAGTATAGCTGCGATACCACAACCCGTCACACCCTAGACTCTCACACCCTAAACTCTCACACCCTAAACTCAAACACCCTAAACTCACACACCTTAAACTCTCACGCCCTAAACTCTCACACCCTAAACTCACACACCCTAAACTCTCACGCCCTAAACTCTCACACCCTAAACTCTCACACCCTAAACTCTCACACCCTAGACTCTCACACTCTAAACTCTCACACCCTAAACTCTCACACCCTAAACTCACACACCCTAAACTCACACACCCTAAACTCTCACACCCTAAACTCTCACGCCCTAAACTCTCACACCCTAAACTCACACACCCTAAACTCTCACGCCCTAAACTCTCACACCCTAAACTCACACACCCTAAACTCTCACGCCCTAAACTCTCACACCCTAAACTCACACACCCTAGACTCATTAATTTTCCTGTAATTTATTCCATAAATCAACAATCCTCTTCCCAAACAGGTATTTATCAAGGTATTTTCTGCCTCAAAACTTAGCCAATTTGTAACTATTTTTTCGTATTCTGTTTTGTGTTGAAATATTTGTGTTGAAATATTTCACGTCTGAATTGATATATTTAACGTTAAGCAAAGTGAATGTGAATAAACAGGAGGGAGAAGAGGCGCTATAGAGTCATTGTAAATGATAACGGTAAGGTGGGGCCGAGGAGCTAAGCCTCGACAATACCAGCACAACTATAGGTAAACTGTATACTATAGATGTTTACCTATAGTAAACTCCTCTCACTGTCCTCCACCACCACATTTCACTAATATATTTTGGTAAGACGAGAGAGAGAGAGAGAGAGAGAGAGAGAGAGAGAGAGAGAGAGAGAGAGAGAGAGAGAGAGAGAGAGAGAGAGAGAGAGAGAGAGAGAGAGAGAGAGAGAGAGAGAGAGAGAGAGAGAGAGAGAGAGAGAGAGAGAGAGAGAGAGAGAGAGAGAGAGAGAGAGAGAGAGAGAGAGAGAGAGAGAGAGAGAGAGAGAGAGAGAGAGAGAGAGAGAGAGAGAGAGAGAGAGAGAGAGAGAGAGAGAGAGAGAGAGAGAGAGAGAGAGAGAGAGAGAGAGAGAGAGAGAGAGAGAGAGAGAGAGAGAGAGAGAGAGAGAGAGAGAGAGAGAGAGAGAGAGAGAGGAGAGAGAGAGAGAGAGAGAGAGAGAGAGAGAGAGAGAGAGAGAGACAGAGAGAGAGAGAGAGAGAGAGAGAGAGAGAGAGAGAGAGAGAGAGAGAGAGAGAGAGAGAGAGAGAGAGAGAGAGAGAGAGAGAGAGAGAGAGAGAGAGAGAGAGAGAGAGAGAGAGAGAGAGAGAGAGAGAGAGAGACAGAGAGAGACAGAGAGAGAGAGAGAGACAGAGAGAGAGAGACAGAGAGAGAGAGACAGAGAGAGAGAGAGAGAGAGAGAGAGAGAGAGAGAGAGAGAGAGAGAGAGAGAGAGAGAGAGAGAGAGAGAGAGAGGCAGAGACAGTAGATAGATGGATGGATAGATAGCTGGATAGGTAGATGAATAGATGGATGGATAGAATGGATACATTGATAAATTGACAGATGGATAGATGGATGGGTGGATAGATAAATGGATAGATAGATAAATGTATGGATATATGGATAATAAGATGATTAGATGTATGGAGATATGAACAGATAGATTTAAAAATTGATAAGCTGTTGGATAGATAGACTTACAGATAGACTTACAGATAGATGGAGAAAAAGATAAATAGCAAGATGGATATGAAGATGTATATATTGATAGATGGGGATAGATGAATATATCTATAGATGGATAGATAAAGATAAATGGATGGATAGATAGATGGGATAGATTGTAGATAGAGAGACCCGGACAACGCCGGGTGAGCTCATCTAACACAGTACGCGACACACACACACACACACACACACACACACACACACACACACACACACACACTGATGAACCAAGTCATATTGAAATGCAAGGAGGCTGAAGAGAGATTTATTCCAACAATAAAGGAAAAAAGCAGGAGGGAATATAATAACACATGGTTTAATAGACAGTGTCAGGAAGCAAAGGTGAGAAGCAGGAGGGAGTGGAGGAAGTACAGAAGACAAAGGACAGAGGACAACAGGATTAGATGTAACAGAGCTAGGAATGATTACATTAACATAAGACGAGTGTCGGAAAGAAATTATGAGAATGATATTGCAGTCAAAGCGAAAAAGCAACCTAAATTACTACATAGCCCTATAAGAAGGAAGATGTCGGTAAATGACCAAGTGACAAGACTGAGGAAAACAGAAGGGGCATATACAGAAAGCAACAAGGAAATCTGCGAGGTACTGAATGCAAAATTCCATGGAGTGTTCACAACCGAGCCTGAGCAGCTCCCATTGTTAGAAGAGATTACCCAAGATGAAAGACTATCAGATATAGAGGTGACAGCAGAGGATGTAATGAAACAGTTGACAACACTGGATGCAAATAAAGCTGTTGGACCAGACAAAGTATCACCGTGGATACTTAAAGAGGCAGCGCACGCTCTCAGCGTGCCTCTGGCAATGATCTTTAATGAGTCACTTATGTCGGGAGAATTGCCCAGTTGCTGGAAGGAGGCAAATGTCGTACCGATTTTCAAAAAAGGTGATAGGGAGGAGGCACTTAACTACAGACCCGTATCACTGACAAGCATCCCCTGCAAAATACTTGAAAGAATAATTAGGCTAAGACTTGTTGAGCACCTGGAGAGCACTGGGTTTGTAAACAAGCACCAACATGGGTTCTGGACAGGGAAATCATGCCTAACAAACCTTTGAGAATTCTATGACAAAGTAACAAGGATAAGGCAGGACAGAGAAGGCTGGGCAGACTGCATATTTCTTGACTGCCAAAAGGCCATTGTTACAGTACCGCACATGAGACTGCTATACAAACTTGAGAGGCAGGCAGGAGTAAGCGGAAAGACCCTAGTATGGGTGAAGAACTACCTAACAGGAAGGAGCCAGAGGGTAATGGTAAGGGGCGAGAAGTCGGACTGGCGAACAGTAACAAGTGGAGTGACTCAAGGATCGGTGCTGGGACCAATCCTCTTTCCAATTTACGTAAATGATATGTTTACAGGAGTGGAATCATACATGTCACTGTTTGCGGATGACGCAAAATTAATGAGAAGAGTTGTGACAGACGAGGATTATAGGATCCTCCAAGAGGACTTAAACAGGCTGCAGAGATGGTCAGGGAAATGGCTACTGGAGTTTAACACTAGTAAATGTAAAGTTATGGAAATGGGATCAGGTGACAGGAGACCAAAGGGACAGTACACAATGAAGGGGAACAGCCTACCTGTAACGATTCGAGAAAGAGACCTGGGAGTGGATGTGACACCTAATCTAACTCCTGAGGCACATATAAATAGGATAACGACAGCAGCGTACTCTTCACTGGCGAAAATTAGAACTTCATTCAGAAACCTAAATGAGGAGGCTTTTAGGGCGCTTTACACTGCCTACGTGAGACCCGTCTTAGAGTATGCCGCGCCATCATGGAGCCCCCACCTGAAGAAACACATAAAGAAACTGGAGAAGGTTCAGAATTTTGCGACGAGGCTTGTCCCAGAGTTACGAGGGATGGGATATGAAGAGCGGCTGAAGGAACTGAACCTTGCGACACTAGAGAAAAGAAGGGAAAGAGGAGATATGATAGGGACATATAAAATACTCAGGGGAATTGACAAAGTGGAAATAGATGAAATGTTCACACGTAATAATAACAGAACGAGGGGACATGGGTGGAAACTGGAAACTCAGATGAGTCACAGAGATGTTAGGAAGTTTTCTTTTAGCGTGAGAGTAGTGGAAAAATGGAATGCACTTGGGGAACAGGTTGTGGAAGCAAATACTATTCATACTTTTAAAACTAGGTATGATAGGGAAATGGGACAGGAGTCATTGCTGTAAACAACCGATAGCTGGAAAGGCGGGATCCAAGAGTCAATGCTCGATCCTGCAAGCACAAATAGGTGAGTACAAATAGGTGAGTACACACACTCCCTGGGGAAGCCGGTGGCTGAGCGGACAGCACCCTGGGCACGTGATCCAGTGGTCCCGGGTTCGATCCCAGGCGCTGGCGAGAAACGATGGGCAGAGTTTCTTTCACCCTATTACCAAGCAGTAAATAGGTACCTGGGAGTTAGTCAGCTGTCACGGGCTGCTTCCTGGGGTCTATGTGTGTGTGTGTGGTAAAAAAAAAAACAGTAATAGTAGTAGAAATATTTGATTGACAGTTGAGAGCCGTGCCGAAAGAGCAGATCTGAACCCCCACAAGCACAACTAGGTGAATACACACACACACACATTATCACTGGACACGTGATCATGTGATCCTAGGTTCGATCCCAGGCGCCGGCAAGAAACAATGGGCAGAGTTTCTTTCACTCTATGCTCCTGTTACCTAGCAGTAAATAAGTACCTGGGAGTTAGTCAGCTGTCACAGGTTGCTTTCTAGTGTGTGTGTGTGTGATGTGGTTAAGAAAATAGTAGTAGAAGTAGTTGTTAGAAACAGTTGTTTGACAGTTGAGAGGAGGGTCGAAAGAGCAGAGCTCAACCCCCGCAATCACAACTAGGTGAGTACACATACACACACTCACACTCACACACTGTACAGGAATCTGTACACCAGTTGATTGACAGTTGAGAGGCGGGACCAAAGAGCCAAAGGTTAACCCCTGCAAGCACAATTAGGTGAGTACAATTAGGTGAGTACATACCTGGGTAGATAGGCACTTGGGAGTTAGTCAGCTGTCACAGGTTGCTTCCTGGTGTGTGTGTGTGTGTGTGTGTGTGTGTGTGTGTGTGTGTGTGTGTGTGTGTGTGTGTGGTGTGTGTGTGTGTGTGTGTGTGTGTGTGTGTGTGTGTGTGTGTGTGTGTGTGTGTGTGTGTGTGTGTGTGTGTGTGTGTGTGTGTGTGTGTGTGTGTGTGTGTGTGTGTGTGTGTGTGTGTGTGTGTGTGTGGTGTGGGGAAAAAAATAGTAGTAATAGTAGCGCGGGGTCGCGTGCTACGATAAACGCCAATATTTCTGGGTTAGTTAAGGCTACAGTGACGGATCACAGGTCTTGGGGTATCACAACAGTATATAACCGCCACGAATAGGAAAGAAAAATATTGTGCTATCACTAGAGCTTTGTGTTAAACAGTGAATTCACCAAACAGGCCACGTGGGAGGGCCCACGAGGCTTTGTTTATATTTGGGTTAACATTTGGGCTCCAGTGATCAGTGGTAAAGTAAATTAGTGAACTGTAACACAACGATACAGTGACTGACTCCAGAGCTTTGTGTAGACAGAGAAGAACCGCCATCATCAATCTACTAGAACTTAGTGAATCACCACGTGGGAGGCGACGACGGATCACCATCGTCATCCATACATCGTCATTACTCATCTAGTATTGTGAGTGGGAGGCTGACTGGTAGGTACCCCCTCTCTGGTCAATTAATCAGGTGTACAGAGTGAGGTAAAATATTATCAAATTCTTGTTCAGGATATCATATATATTTAAAATCTCAAAGTGGCTCATTTTTGGTAGAGATTAACACTTACGGGAACTCGTGACACACGCACGCACACTCACGTACGTATGCATGCACACACGCATGCACATGCAAAAACACACACACACATGCACACACACACACACAAACGTTCAGTCAGGGGAGAAAGGATTAAACCTTTTGTGGAAAGGGAATAAGACCACACTATACTCCACCCCCTCTCTTACCCCCCATATCACTAACCTAATACACTCCCCCCCCACTCCCACTCCCCCTCCCCCCCACGACTGACCGCAAATACAGCACACACACACCTAACCTGGTCACCATCTCCGTCCCCTCCCACCCCCCAGTCCCCCACATCCCCCATACAAACACTCTCTCCCTCTCCCACTCTTTCTTTCCCACTCTCTCTCTCTCTCTCTCTCTCTCCTCCTTTCCCAATCTCCCTCTCTCCTTTTTCCCTCTTATCCCTCGCTCTCCCTACCCTCCTTCTCTCTCCCCCTCTCCTCCCTCTCTCTTCCTCTCCTCTCTCCCCCTCTCCTTCCTTCCCCCCCTCTCTGCTCACATGCTCACACACGTTCACACACACGTTCACACACACACACACACACACACACACACACACACACAACACACACACACACACACACATACACACACACACACACACACACACACCACACACACCACACACATACACACACACACACACACACACACACACACACACACACACACACACACACACACACACACACACACACACACACACACACACACACACACACACACACACACACACACACACACGTACACACACACACACACACACACACACACACACACACACACACACACACACACACACACACACCCCCAGGACTTCTTCCTGACCCAAGCAGGCCTGAGGAAGACCTAAGCCCTCCACCCCCCACCCCACCTCCCCCTGAACCCCTGGCAACTACCTCACAGGAGGAGGAGCCTACCCAAGTAGCAAGGACCATAGAACAACCTCCTACACTTGTAGGGAGTGTGGGTGAAATTGGATATAAGAAAGTGAGCTTCAAGGTAATGTACTCAAACATTGATGGGATTACCAATAAAGCAAGTGAACTGGCAGAAAGGGTGCAAGAAGAAAACCCTGATGTAACAGGACTAACAGAAACAAAATTGTCAGGAGTCATAACAGATGCTGTGTTTCCAAAGGACTACTATATAGTAAGGAAAGAGAGGGAAGGGAGAGGAGGTGGAGGAGTGGCCCTGCTGATAAGGAAGGACTGGAGTTTTGATGAGATGGAAATTCCGGGCTGTGACGGATTCAGAGATTACATAACAGGAACTATAACAATGGGTGGACCTAAGATAATAGTGACAGTCATTTACAACCCTCCCCTAAATGACAGAAGACCTAGACAGGAGTTTGATAGGAACAACATGGCAACTATTAATATAATAGAGAGAGCAGCTTCAGTTGCCTGCAGGAATGGCTCAAGACTCTTAATCATGGGTGATTTCAACCATGGAAAGATAGACTGGGAGAATGGGGACCCACATGGTGGTGCAGATACGTGGCGAGCTAAACTCTTGGAAGTGGCAACAAGGAATTTTCTGAGCCAGCATGTCAAGAACCCACAAGAATGAGAGGCAATGATGAACCAGCTAGACTCGACTTAATATTCACCCTAAATGAGTCAGAAATAAGGGAAGTCAAAGTTGAAGCCCCCATAGGAATGAGTGACCACAGTGTACTGACCTTTGAGTACTTGGTGGAGGTAGGGATAACCTATCCAAGGATGGGAGTGGAGGGGAAAAGACTGAATTACCGAAGAGGAAAATATGACGAGATGAGGAACTTCCTAATGGGAATACCATGGGAAACAGAACTTAGAGACAAGAATGTGCAGGTCATGATGGATATTGTCACCCAAAAGTGCCAGGAAGCTGCAGACAGGTTTATCCCCGTCCAAAAGGAGAAAAACGAAAAACAACAGAAAAACCCATGGTTCAACCAGGAATGTAAGGTAGCGAAACAACTGAGTAAAAGAACATGGAGAAACTACAGAAATAACAGAACACCAGAGAGCAGGGAGAGGTACCAGAGGGCCAGAAATGAGTACATCAGTGTGAGGAGGGAAGCAGAGAGACAGTTTGAAAATGACATCGCGAGTAAAGCCAAGACCCAACCAAAGCTGCTCCACAGCCATATCAGGAGGAAAACAGCAGTGAAGGAACAAGTGATGAAGCTGCGGAAAGGGGAGAACAGATACACAGAGAATGACAAGGAGGTGTGTGAAGAACTCAACAAGAGATTCCAGGAGGTCTTCACAATAGAACAAGGAGAAGCCCCTGCACTAAATGAGGAGGCGGCAACCTTGGAAACCTTGGAGGAATTTGACCTCACCAGTGATGAGGTCAAAAGGTGTCTGCTGGAGCTAGATGTGACAAAGGCTGTTGGGCCTGATAGAATCTCACCATGGATACTAAAGGAAGGTGCAGAAGCACTAAGTGTGCCACTCTCTATGGTGTATAACAGGTCACTGGAAACAGGAGACTTACCAGAAAGTTGGAAGACAGCTAACGTGGTCCCAATATACAAAAAGGGTGACAGGCAAGAGGCACTGAATTACAGGCCAGTTTCCTTAACTTGTATACCATGCAAGGTGCTGGAGAAGATCGTGAGGAAAAGGCTCGTAGAGCATCTGGAGGGAAATAACTTTGTAACGCACCACCAACATGGGTTCAGAGATGGTAAATCGTGCCTCACAGGGTTAATAGAATTTTATGACCAGGCAACGAAAATTAGGCAGGAAAGAGAAGGGTGGGCCGACTGCATTTTCCTGGATTGCCAAAAAGCCTTCGACACAGTACCCCATAAAAGGCTGTTAAAAAAGTTGGAGCAACAGGCAGGAGTAAAAGGGAAGGTGCTCCAGTGGATAAGGGAGTACTTAAGCAACAGGAAACAGCGAGTAACGGTGAGGGGGAAGACATCAGAGTGGCGAGATGTCACCAGCGGAGTCCCACAGGGCTCAGTACTTGGACCCATCCTGTTTCTAATATATGTGAACGATCTTCCAGAGGGTATAGACTCATTCCTCTCGATGTTTGCTGATGATGCAAAAATTATGAGAAGAATCAAGACGGATGAAGATAGGCAGAGACTACAGGATGACCTGGATAAACTGGAGGAATGGTCTAGAAAATGGCTGCTGAAGTTCAACTCTGGAAAGTGTAAGGTGATGAAATTAGGCGAAGGGAGCAGGAGGCTGAACACAAGGTATCATCTGGGAGGGGAAATCCTGCAAGAATCAAATAGAGAGAAGGATCTGGGGGTTGATATCACACCGAACCTGTCCCCAGAGGCCCACATCAAAAGAATATCATCAGCGGCATATGCTAGACTGGCCAACATAAGAACTGCCTTCAGAAACTTGTGTAAGGAATCTTTCAGAACCCTGTATACCACTTATGTAAGACCAATCCTGGAGTATGCAGCTCCAGCCTGGAGTCCATACCTAGTTAAACACAAGACAAAGTTAGAGAAGATTCAGCGGTATGCCACCAGGCTCGTCCCGGAACTGAGAGGATTGAGCTACGAGGAAAGGCTAAAGGAGCTGAACCTCACATCCCTGGAAAACAGAAGAGTAAGGGGAGACATGATAACCACCTACAAAATTCTCAGGGGAATTGACAGGGTGGACAAAGACAAACTCTTCAGCACGGGTGGGACACGAACAAGGGGACACAGGTGGAAACTTAGTACCCAGATGAGCCACAGAGACGTTAGAAAGAATTTTTTCAGTGTCAGAGTAGTTAATAAATGGAATGCACTAGGAAGTGATGTGGTGGAGGCTGACTCCATACACAGTTTCAAATGTAGGTATGATAGAGCCCAGTAGGCTCAGGAATCTGTACACCAGTTGATTGACAGTTGAGAGGCGGGACCAAAGAGCCAAAGCTCAACCCCCGCAAGCACAATTAGGTGAGTACAATTAGGTGAGTACACACACACACACACACACACACACACACACACACACACACACACACACACAAACACACACACACACACACACACCTGTGACTTGGGGGTTGATATCACGCCAGACCTATCCCCTGAAGCTCATATCAAGAGGATAACAGCAGCAGCATATGCCAGTTTGGCTAACATAAGAACGGCCTTTAAAAACTTGTGTAAGGAATCTTTCACAACATTATATACCACATATGTCAGACCAATCTTGGAGTATGCAGCTCCAGCATGGAGTCCATATCTAGTCAAGCATAAGACTAAACTGGAAAAGGTTCAAAGGTTTGTCACCAGACTAGTACCCGAGCTGAGAGGTATGAGCTACGAAGAGAGACTGCAGGAATTTAACCTCACTTCGTTGGACGACAGAAGAGTTAGGGGGGACATGATCACTACATTCAAGATTCTCAAAGGAATCGACAGGGTTGATAAAGACAGGCTATTTAAAATAAGGGGCACACACACTAGGGGACACAGGTGGAAACTGAGTGCCCAAATGAGCCACAGAGATATTAGAAAGAACTTTTTTAGTGTCAGAGTGGTTGACAGATGGAATGCATTAGGAAGTAATATGGTGGAGGCTGACTCCATTCACAGTTTCAAGGGTAGATATGATAGAGCCCAATAGGCTCAGGAACCTGTACACCTGTTGATTGACGGTTGAGAGGTGGGACCACAGAGCCAGAGCTCAACCCTCGCAAGCACAATTAGGTGAGTATACACAGACACACACACACACTTTTTCCAATTAGGTGAGTACACACACACACACACACACACACACACACTCAAGCTACAACTGAGGTTGCAACTGAGTAAGCAACAAGAAGCAACTGAGTAAAAGAACATGGAGAAACTACAGAAACAACAGAACACCAGAGAGCAGGGAAAGATACCAGAGGTCCAGAAATGAGTACCTCAGAGTTAGGAGGGAAGCAGAGAGACATTTTGAAAATGACATCGCGAGTAAAGCCAAGAACCAACAAAAGCTGCTCCACAGCCACATCAGGAGGAAAACAGCAGTGAAGGAACAAGTGATGAAGCTGCAAAAAGGGGAGAACAGATAAACAGAGAATGACAAGGAGGTGTGCGAAGAACTCAACAAGAGATTCCAGGAGGTCTTCAAAATAGAACAAGGAGAAGCCCCAGCACTAAATTAGGAGGCGGCAAACCAAGCAACCTTTGAGGAATTTGACCTCACCAGTGATGAGGTCAAAAGGTGTCTGCTGGAGCTGGATGTGACAAAGGCTGTTGGGCCTGACAGAATCTCACCATGGATACTAAAGGAAGGTGCAGAAGCACTAAGTGTGCCACTCTCTATGGTGTATAACAGATCACTGGAAACAGGAGACTTACCAGAAAGTTGGAAGACAGCTAACGTGGTCCCAATATACAAAAAGGGTGACAGGCAAGAGGCACTGAACTACAGGTCAGTTTACCTAACTTGTATACCATGCAAGGTGATAGAGAAGATCGTGAGGAAAAGGCTCGTAGAGCATCTGGAGTGAAATAACTTTGTAACGCACCACCAACATGGGTTTAGAGATGGTAAATCGTGCCTCACAGGTTTAATAGAATTTTATGACCAGGCAACGAAAATTAGGCAGGAAAGAGAAGGGTAGGCCGACTGCATTTTCCTGGATTGCCAAAAAGCCTTTGACACAGTACCCCACAAAAGGCTGTTAAAAATGTTGGAGCAACAAGCAGGAGTAAAAGGAAAGGTGCTCCAGTGGATAAGGGAGTATTTAAGCAACAGGAAACAGCGAGTAACGGTGAGGGGGGAGACATCAGAGTGGCGAGATGTCACCAGCGGAGTCCCACAGGGCTCAGTACTTGGACCCATCCTGTTTCTAATATATGTGAACGATCTTCCTGAGGGTATAGACTCATTCCTCTCAATGTTTGCTGATGATGCAAAAATTATGAGAAAAATCAAGAAGGATGAAGATAGACAAAGACTACAGGATGACCTGGATAAACTGGAGGAATGGTCTAGAAAATGGCTGCTAAAGTTCAACTCAGGAAAGTGTAAGGTGATGAAATTAGGCGAAGGGAGCAGGAGGCTGAACACAAGGTATCATCTGGGAGGGGAAATCCTGCAAGAGTCAAATAGAGAGAAGAATCTGTGGGTTGATATCACACCGAACCTGTCCCCAGAGCCCCACATCAAAAGAATATCATTAGTGGCATATGCTAGACTGGCCAACATAAGAACTGCCTTTAGAAACTTGTGTAAGGAATGTTTCAGAACCCTGTATACCACTTATGTAAGACCAATCGTGGAGTATGCAGCTCCACCTGGACTCCATACCTAGTTAAACACAAGACAAAGTTAGAGAAGATTCAGTGGTATGCCACCAGGCTCGTCCCGGAACTGAGAGGATTGAGCTACGAGGAAAGGCTAAAGGAGCTGAACCTCACATCCCTGGAAAACAGAAGAGTAAGGGGAGGCATGATAACCACCTACAAAATTATCAGGGGAATTGACAGGGTGGACAGAGACAAACTCTTCAGCACGGGTGGGACACGAACAAGGGGACACAGGTGGAAACTTAGTACCCAGATGAGCCACAGAGACGTTAGAAAGAATTTTTTCAGTGTCAGAGTAGTTAATAAATGGAATGCCTTAGGCAGTGATGTGGTGGAGGCTGACTCCATACACAGTTTCAAATATAGATATGATAGAGCCCAGTAGGCTCAGGAATCTGTACACCAGTTGATTGACAGTTGAGAGGCGGGACCAAAGAGCCAAAGCTCAACCCCCGCAAGTACAATTAGGTGAGTACTCACACCACTTTTCTCTCCCTCTGTTTCCTCCCACCCCTCAGGGCTCAGGGCTCTTCACACTTCAGTGACGAGGACTTTTCCTCATCCAGCTAGTGCCTTATCGTGCCCCCTCCTTCCTTCCTTCTTTCCCCACTGGACCATTGGACCATCTCTCCCCCTCTCTCTCCCACTACCAACCCGTTCTCGCAAATTTAATAAGTCAATATTGACTTAGTATGTTAAGATAAGCATCTTATTGCTTCGTAATTACAATTATTACCTAACCTATAATAGGTATAGGTTAGGTAATAATTGTAATTACGAAGCAATAAGATGCTTATCTTAAGATACTAACAAGGTTAGGTAAGGTCGGTGTTTTCTATGAATCTTTTTAAGGGTATCTATTATGTTTAGTATATCACCTATGCACGTAGTTAATAAGTCAATATTGACTTTACGAATTTGCGAGAACGGGTTGCCCTCTACATACCCCTAACTTCCCTCCCTCACTCCCTCCTATCCTCCTTCCTTCCCTCCTACATTCCCTCCTTCGTTCATTCTTCCCTGTCCTCCATCCCACCTCTCCCATACGCGCACACACGTTCCCACCCATCCAGTACACACACACACACACACACACACACACACACACACACACACACACACACACACACACACACACACACACACACACACACACACACACACACTCTCTGCCCCCACTCAAATGTTCAGCCAAATCTCCCTCCCCCCACACCCAATCCCCACCCTTCTACCCCTCCCCTCCTCCCGAGTCCTCCCTCCCCCCGTTTCCTTCCCGTCCTCCCTCCTCTTTCACCCCATACCCTCCCTGTCCCTCCCTCTTCACTGGATCCCCCGCCCCTCATCCCAGTATCCTCTGAGACCCTGTTATCCACCTCACAGGTCCTCACACCCATGGAACAGCCTTCCCCACCAGCAGAACACTCACCAAGGAGGCGATTTGAGAAGAGACAGAAAAAAGTGAGCCTCAAAGCGATGTACACTAACATAGATGGAATTACAAATAAAGCAAATGAGCTTGGAGAACTGGTACTAGAGGAAAATCCAGACATAATAGCCCTCACAGAAACAAAGATCACGAAAACGATAACAAATGCAGTGTTCCCACAGGACTATTATGTTATGAGGAAAGAGAGGGAAGGAGGAGGTGGGGGTGGTGTAGCTCTGCTGGTAAGAAAAGGCTGGGATTTTGAGGAGATGGATATTCAGGGCTGTGAAGGTTTCAGTGACTACATAGCAGGTACTGTAACAAATGGAGGGAAAAAAATTATAGTCGCAGTCATATATAATCCACCACCAAATGACAGAAGACCTAGACAGGAATATGATAGAAACAACATGGCCACCATTAACATAATAGAAAGAGCAGCTTCTGTTGCTAGCAGGAATGGATCTGGACTACTAATTATGGGAGACTTCAACCATGGGAAGATAGATTGGAAGAACAGAGACCCGCATGGAGGACCAGAAACATGGAGAGCTAAGCTGCTGGACGTGGCAACAAGAAACTTTCTAAGCCAGCACACCAAAGAACCAACAAGAATGAGAGGAGAAGATGAACCAGCAATGCTTGATTTGATATTTACCCTAAATGAATGGGATATAAGGGAAGTTAAGATGGAAGCGCCCTTGGGGATGAGTGACCACAGTGTATTGAACTTTGAGTACCTGGTAGAGCTAGGACTTATCTCCCCCCAAAAAGAACTAGGAATCAAAAGGCTGGCATACCGAAAGGGGAATTATGAACAGATGAGAAGTTTCCTAAGTGAAATACCTTGGGACACAGACCTCAGAGACAAGTCTGTACAGGGTATGATGGACTATGTTACCCAAAAGTGTCAGGAGGCAGTAAAGAGGTTCATCCCAGCCCAAAGGGAAAAATCCGAGAAGCAACAGAAGAATCCATGGTATAATAGGGCATGTATGGAAGCGAGGAAACTGAACAAAAAGGCGTGGAGGAACTTCCGGAATAACAGAACACCAGAAAGCAGAGAGAGATACCAGAGAACCAGGAATGAGTACGTCAGGGTGAGAAGAGAAGCAGAGAAAAATTTTGAAAATGATATAGCAAACAAAGCCAAGACCGAATCAAAGCTACTCCACAGTCACATCAGAAGGAAAACAACAGTGAAAGAACAGGTATTGAAACTTAGAACAGGCGAGGACAGGTATACAGAGAATGACAGAGAGGTGTGTGAGGAACTCAACAAGAGGTTCCAGGAGGTCTTCACAATAGAACAGGGTGAGGTCACTGTGCTAGGAGAAAGGGAGGTAAACCAGGCGGCCTTGGAGGAGTTCGAAATTACGAGAGAGGAGGTCAAGAGACACCTGCTGGATCTGGATGTTAGAAAGGCTGTTGGTCCAGATGGGATCTCACCATGGGTGCTGAAAGAGTGTGCAGAGGCACTTTGCTTGCCACTCTCCATAGTGTATAGTAAGTTACTAGAGACGGGAGACCTACCAGAAATATGGAAGACGGCGAATGTGGTCCCAATATACAAAAAGGGCGACAGACAAGAGGCACTGAACTACAGGCCAGTGTCCTTGACTTGTATACCATGCAAGGTGATGGAGAAGATCGTGAGAAAAAACCTGGTAACACATCTGGAGAGAAGGGAATTCGTGACAAATCGTCAACATGGATTCAGGGAGGGTAAATCTTGCCTTACAGGCTTGATAGAATTCTACGATCAGGTGACACAGATTAAGCAAGAAAGAGAGGGCTGGGCGGACTGCATTTTCTTGGATTGTCGGAAAGCCTTTGACACAGTACCGCATAAGAGGCTGGTACATAAGCTGGAGAGACAGGCAGGTGTAGCTGGTAAGGTGCTCCAGTGGATAAGGGAGTATCTAAGCAATAGGAAGCAGAGAGTTACGGTGAGGGGTGAGACCTCCGATTGGCGTGAAGTCACCAGTGGAGTCCCACAGGGCTCTGTACTCGGTCCTATCTTGTTTCTGATATATGTAAATGATCTCCCGGAGGGTATCGATTCATTTCTCTCAATGTTTGCGGACGATGCTAAAATTATGAGAAGGATTAAAACAGAAGAGGACTGTTTGAGGCTTCAAGAAGACCTAGACAAGCTGAAGGAATGGTCGAACAAATGGTTGTTGGAGTTTAACCCAACCAAATGTAATGTAATGAAGATAGGTGTAGGGAGCAGGAGGCCAGATACAAGGTATCATCTGGGAGAGGAAATTCTTCAGGAGTCAGAGAAGGAAAAAGACTTGGGGGTTGATATCACGCCAGACCTGTCTCCTGCAGCACATATCAAGCGGATAACATCAGCGGCATATGCCAGGCTGGCCAACATACGAACGGCATTCAGAAACTTGTGTAAAGAATCATTCAGAACTTTGTATACCACATATGTCAGGCCAATCCTGGAGTATGCAGTCCAGCATGGAGTCCATATCTAGTCAAGGATAAGACTAAACTGGAAAAGGTTCAAAAGGTTTGCCACCAGACTAGTACCCGAGCTGAGAGGTATGAGCTACGAGGAGAGACTACGGGAATTAAACCTCACTTCGCTGGAAGACAGAAGAGTTAGGGGGGACATGATCACCACATTCAAGATTCTGAAGGGGATTGATAGGGTAGATAAAGACAGTCTATTTAACACAAGGGGAACACGCACGAGGGGACACAGGTGGAAACAGAGTGCCCAAATGAGCCACAGAGATATTAGAAAGAACTTTTTTAGTGTCAGAGTGGTTGACAAATGGAATGCATTAGGAAGTGATGTGGTGGAGGCTGACTCCATACACAGTTTCAAGTGTAGATATGACAGAGCCCGATAGGCTCAGGAATCTGTACACCTGTTGATTGACGGTTGAGAGGCGGGACCAAAGAGCCAGAGCTCAACCCCCGCAAACACAACTAGGTGAGTACAACTAGGTGAGTACACACACACACATTACATAACAGGAACTATAACAATGGGTGGACCTAAGATAATAGTGGCAGTCATTTACAACCCTCCCCTAAATGACAGAAGACTTAGACAGGAGTTTGATAGGAACAACATGGTAACCATTAATATAATAGAGTGAGCAGCTTCAGTTGCCTGCAGGAATGGCTCAAGACTCTTAATCACGGGCGATTTCAACCATGGAAAGATAGACTGGGAGAATGGGGACCCACATGGTGGTGCAGATACGTGGAGAGCTAAACTCTTGGAAGTGGCAACAAGGAGCTTTCTGAGCCAGCATGTCAAGGAACCCACAAGAGTGAGAGGCAATGATGAACCAGCTAGACTCGAATTGATATTCACCCTGAATAAGTCAGAAATAAGGGAAGTCAAAGTTGAAGCCCCCATAGGAATGAGTGACCACAGTGTACTGACTTTTGAGTACTTGGTGGAGTTAGGGATAACCTATCCAAGGATGGGAGCGGAGGGAAAAAGACTGAATTACCGAAGAGGGAAATATGACGAGATGAGAAACTTCCTCAGGGGAATACCATGGGAAACAGAACTTAGAGACAAGAATGTGCAGGTCATGATGGATATTGTCACCCAGAAGTGCCAGGAAGCTGCAAACAGGTTTGTCCCCGTCCAAAAGGAGAAAAACGAAAAACAACAGAAAAACCCATGGTTCAACCAGGAATGTAAGGTGGCGAAACAACTGAGTAAAAGAACATGGAGAAACTACAGAAATAACAGAACACCGGAGAGTAGGGAGAGATACCAGAGGGCCAGAAATGAGTACCTCAGAGTTAGGAGGGAAGCAGAGAGACATTTTGAAAATGACATCGCGAGTAAAGCCAAGAACCAACAAAAGCTGCTCCACAGCCACATCAGGAGGAAAACAGCAGTGAAGGAACAAGTGATGAAGCTGCAAAAAGGGGAGAACAGATAAACAGAGAATGACAAGGAGGTGTGCGAAGAACTCAACAAGAGATTCCAGGAGGTCTTCAAAATAGAACAAGGAGAAGCCCCAGCACTAAATTAGGAGGCGGCAAACCAAGCAACCTTTGAGGAATTTGACCTCACCAGTGATGAGGTCAAAAGGTGTCTGCTGGAGCTGGATGTGACAAAGGCTGTTGAGCCTGACAGAATCTCACCATGGATACTAAGGGAAGGTGCAGAAGCCCTAAGTGTGTCACTCTCTATGGTGTATAACAGGTCACTGGAAACAGGAGACCTACCAGAAAGTTGGAAGACAGCTAACGTAGGCATAATATACAAGAAGGGTGACAGGCAAGAGGCACTGAACTACAGGCCAGTTTCCCTAACTTGTATACCATGCTAGGTGATGGAGAAGATGGTAAGGAAAAGGCTCGCAGAGCATCTGGAGGGAAATAACTTTGTAACGCACCACCAACATGGGCTCAGAGATGGTAAATCGTGCCTCACAGGATTAATAGAATTATATGACCAGGCAACAAAAATTAGGCCAGAAAGAGAAGGGTGGGCCGACTGCATTTTCCTGGACTGCCAGAAAGCCTTTGACACAGTACCCAATAAAAGGCTGTTAAAAAAGTTGGAGCAACAGGCAGGAGTAAAAGGGAAGGTGCTCCAGTGGATAAAGGAGTGCTTAAGCAACAGGAAACAGCGAGTAACGGTGAGGGTGGTGACATCAGAGTGGCGAGATGTCACCAGAGGAGTCCCACAGCGCTCAGTACTTGGACCAATCCTATTTCTAATATATGTAAACGATCTTCCAGAGGGTATAGACTCGTTCCTCTCAATGTTTGCTGATGATTCAAAAATTATGAGAAGAATCAAGACGGATGAAGAAAGACAGAGACAACAGGATGACCTGGACAAACTAGAGGAATGGTCTAGAAAATGGCTGCTAAAGTTCAACTCAGGAAAGTGTAAGGTAATGAAATTGGGCGAAGGGAGCAGGAGGCTGAACACAAGGCATCATCTGCGAGGTGAAATCCTGCAAGAGTCAAATAGAGAGAAAGATCGGGGGGGTCGATATCACACCGAACCTGTCTCCAGAGGCCCACATCAAAAGAATATCATCAGCGGCATATGCTAGACTGGCCAACATAAGAACTGCCTTTAGAAATGTGTGTAAGTAATCGTTCTGGACCCTGTATACCATTTATGTAAGACCAATCCTGGAGTATGCAGCTCCAGCCTGGAGTCCATACCGAGTTAAACACAAGACAAAGTTAGAGAAGATTCAGTGGTATGCCACCAGGCTTGTCCTGGAACTGAGAGGAATGAGCTACGAGGAAAGGCTAAAGGTGATGAACCTGACATCCCTGGAAAACAGAAGAGTAAGGGGAAACATGATAACCCACCTACAAAGTTCTCAGAGGAATTGACAGGGTGGACAAAGACAAACTCTTCAGCACGATTGGGACACGAACAAGGGAACACAGGTGGAAACTTAGTACCCAGATGAGCCACAGAGACGTTAGAAAGAATTGCTTCAGTGTCAGAGTAGTTAATAAATGGAATGCACTAGGAAGTGATGTGGTGGATGCTGACTCCATACACAGTTTCAAATGTAGATATGATAGAGCCCAATAGGCTCAGGCATAAATAAAATAAAAATAAAATGTTTATTCAGGTAAGGTACATACATACAAGAGATTTTCCAAAATTTGATCGATTTATAGATAGAGCTAGTACATACAATGCCTAAAGCCACTATTACGCAAAGCATTTCGGGCATGAAAAACATTAATGACTAAAACTTAATACTAATTGAGTATAAAGAATAAAATGTGTTGAGAACAAATAAAAATAAAGACAAAAAAGGGGGGAACATGGCTGAAAAAGCAGCACAAATAACAATTTGGTCGACAAACAGTGTTGTTTTTAAAAAAATCAGACATTGGTTGACAATAGAGGGGTAAGGTAGGTTACAGGGAATTTATTAGGTAGTGCTTCGTTTTTACCTTAAACTGGTTGGGAGAGGTACAGTCTTTAACATGGTTATCTTGAGATCTTGAGGTTATCTTGAGATGATTTCGGGGCTTTAGTGTCCCCGCGGCCCGGTCCTCGACCAGGCCTCCACCCCCAGGAAGCAGCCCGTGAGAGCTGACTAACACCCTGGGATCGAACCCAGGACCACAGGATCACAAGTCCAGCGTGCTGTCCGCTCAGCCGACCGGCTCCCTACGGTTGGGAAGGTCATTCCACATTCTGGGTCCCTTGATTTGTAGAGCATTTCTAGTTTGATTAAGTCGTACTCTTGGAATATCAAAACTGTATTTATTTCTGGTGTGGTGCTCATGGGTTCTGTTATAACCTTCAATGAAGCTTTTGAGGTTAGGATTGGCATCACAGTTCAGCGTTTTATATATGTATAATACACATGAGAATGTACAGTGACTTAATATCTAACATATTCCGAGATTTGAGTAGGGGTACCGAGTGATGTCTGGGGCCAGAGTTTGATATTGTCCTAATAGCAGCTTTGTGTTGAGTAATTAGAGGACGTAAATGATTTTGGGTAGTAGAACCCCAAGCACAAATACCGTAGTGGAGATATGGCAACCCGTTCTCGCAAATTCGTAAAGTCAATATTGACTTATTAACTACGTGCATAGGTGATATACTAAACATAATAGATACCCTTAAAAAGATTCATAGAAAACACCGACCTTACCTAACCTTGTTAGTATCTTAAGATAAGCATCTTATTGCTTCGTAATTACAATTATTACTTAACCTATACCTATTATAGGTTAGGTAATAATTGTAATTACGAAGCAATAAGATGCTTATCTTAACATACTAAGTAGGTTAAGTAAGCTTGGTGTTTTCTATGAATCTTTTTAAGGGTATCTATTATGTTAAGTATGTCACCTATGCACATATTTAATAAGTCAATATTGACTTATTAAATTTGCGAGAACGGGTTGGATATGGATAGATGAGGGAGTAATAGAGAGTCACCAGGGCAGGGCGAGGTACATAATATCTGATCTTAGAAAGAATGCCAACAGTTTTTGAAACTTTTTTTTTATATATTTAGAATGTGTCCCTGGATATTCAGCTTGTGGTCAATGAGAACGCCAAGGAATTTGCCATCTAATTTGTTACAAATTTGGGTATTGTATATTATGAGATTTATTTGATTAGAGGATTTATTGTCAAACAGAATATAGAAAGTTTTGTCAATGTTAAGGGTGAGTTTGTTGGCAGTTAGCCAAAGATGGACTTTATTTAGCTCAGTATTTACTGTGGCGTTTACAGCAAGGGAGTCAGGACTGGAGTAAATGAAGGTTGTGTCGTCAGCAAATAAAATTGGTTTGAGGTGTTGGAAGGCATTTGGAAGGTCATTAATGTAGATGAGAAAGAGGAGAGGGCCAAGTATGCTGCCCTGAGGAACACGGATGTTGATGGGTAGGGTGGGAGAAATTGAATTATTCACAGAAATATACTGGAGTCTGTCAGTAAGGTAAGATATGAGGTATTGCTGGGAGTGTCCTCTGACTCCATAATGATGTAATTTAAGAAGAAGGTTTTGGTGGTTGACAGTGTCAAAAGCCTTACACAGGTTCACAAATAACCCAACAGGGAACTCATTTTTATCAAGTGCTGCATGAATCAAGTTACTCATACTAATAAGTGCATCGTTAGTGCTTTTTTGGGGTCTGAAGCCATATTGACAAGAGCTAAGTATATTGTGTTTGGCTAGATAAGAGTAAAGCTGCTTGTAGATTAGTTTTTCAAATATTTTTGACAAGTTAGGCAGGATTGATATAGGTCTGTAGTTGTTAACATTGTGAGATTTTTTCTACGCCTACCTCCCTTAGGAGGTGGACTACAAGTTTAAAGACTGCTCACGGCAGTTAAGCATCAGTCCAATAGAAAAAGGAAAAGCGGGAGCAAACCGCCAGGCCTCCACCACTAGGGGTGAAAACCTGTCCACAATAGGCCGCTGGTTCCTCCTAGTTAAACAGGACGTTAAAACTAATAAAGGGTAACCGACGGGTTCTCACAATCAAATATTTATATTTGATGTGGCGCTATGAATTGGAATTCTAATTCCCAATGACAGCCGTCATATCAAAAGATCATCTCAACATTCAATCGTATAAAGCAGAACATAGGTGGAAAAGAATGGTTGAAGGGTTGACATCAAAGACCGTTTTCTATAACATAACAATTTATTAATAATAAGAGACTAAACTACTACATTACCGAGTTTACATTACGTTAATGCCCATCCAGTGGCACGATAACAAACAGCTAAATAGCAACCCTTGCTGTGCGGCTGCATACTGAACTAACCTGAACACAGGTGTGCCCACTGATGATGCAATATTGCAAATCAAAAAAAAATATCACAGACTAAGTTACACTACAAAGAGTGCCATATTACTTTAATGTCCATCCAGTGGCATTTCAACACAGCTATTCAGCAGCCCCTCGAGAAATGACAGCAGTCTCCATCTTGCTGACACTTCGGGCTGACCAGTGAACTAACTGAACAATGACGGATGCCCACTGATGACACAAGCTAGCAATCAATATTGTCACGGCTTCACGGTAACAGATACTAGAATCACAAGCTTAAGGGTCCTCCTTCCAAACAGGAGTGACCCCCGTAACTAGGCGGGTAGTCCAACAGTGACTTCCCCTATCACACCAAATGTGAACACTCTTTGCAACTCCCTACAAGAAGTTGCACTGTAAACAGTAAACAAAGTCAGGCAAGGTGGGATTCTGGGACACAGCTCCAGCAATCCCTAAGTTACTTTACTTTCGTTACCAGACGATAAACAAAAGAAATTGCCTCAATCAATTACAAAATTGATTATGTGATTAATTACGTTAATTGACTGATCACAGCAGTCAGCAACAAAGTACTACGTTAATCACAAACAATTGTCTCTCATAGACAACAACATGATGGTACTCAACGTTAATCATTAACACTTGTCTCTCTTAACACAAGTCATCTTGTTAACAATAACTCAAAACTCTCTTATATTACATCACACTTGACTCCTTGCAAGTATTCAGTGAGTAATTCTTAATTAAGGTCAAACGGACCACTAATTACATCCCAACTGAGTTACATTAACTAAGCCTACTCTAACTTGGTAGCTTCTCAACAGTCTGTCTCAAAATTTACTTTACTGAGTGTTAATTACCCTAATTAACTCTGAGCAATTAATTAACTATCACCAGGACCGATAATTAATCATACATAAATACGTCTCACTCCGCACTGCCTAAGCAGGTCTCATCAAACACTGTGAATTCCCGAGAGAGGACTTAATTACTCCCCTAATTAACATGACTGCATCTTAATACACTGTCCTCAGACAGGATATAATTAATATAACGATTTATGCTAGCTCCATGACCTCGCTTTACCGAGTCATCTGAGTCCTCAAGACTCCAGACGTTAATTACTCCACTAATTATCATGAGCCACTAATTGCTATACCCCAGAAAGGTAATTAGTCCCGAGAAAATTACGTTAACACAAATACTAACAGACTCTGACAGATCTTCTCCCACTACGTGAATTCATGATGAGAAGGCTAATTATATAATTAGCTAGAGTGGTCAATTAGTTTTCACACGGACAATTAATTACACCCGAAACGTATTTCACTCAAGCTCAATACTGTTCTCCTATAACAGCTCTCACTCACTCAACAATAAATGTGCACACCTTATCCAGTTAATTACTCTAATTAACTCACTGAATCCTTAAGTCCTCAACACAACTTAAAGAAACAAAGTAACCCCAGTGTTACATAGGTCACACTACCTACTTATTTTGAGATCTTGAGGTTATCTTGATATGCAATGCAATGCATGCAATGCAACATAAATGCAGCGCCCACATACGGTTGCGGCTACTGCAACTCGTTAATTACTGTGCCCACACAGTAATGACACACGGTTGTGCAACAACAAGAGTATACCAATATTACTGCCCCCCTTTATCTTGCAATCGATGTAAGGGGACTACTTCAGCAAGAAATTTACGTTAATATAAAGCACCGTCGCTACGCGGACAGCTGGCACTAATTCTCTTAAATAGGAAATTAACAAATCAATTGCTTGCTCTCATTAAGTACTGTGAATTCCCCTGAATAATCAAAGAGGCCCCTTAAAGCCTCAACACAGGTCCTAGGGCAGTAATATTGTATACCTGATAACAACCCTGCGCAAACCTACAGCATAATGATGCCGTCAGCATACCCCACATGCTAATGACATCATTAGGCAATCAGTCAGCAATCTCATCTACTGACTCACCACACAACACAGTACATAAAAACATGCAAATGAACACATAGAAATGGCATTCACATAATGAAAATTATATCACCAGAAAAATGTATCCCTAACTACACAGACCTTAGGGTCTCCACTGACATCCCTGCAACACTGGCCTGCCTACCTCTGCAATGATATAATTAACATGCTGTACTATGGCTTAATCTAATCTGCACGATTTTATAGAATCAACAACTGGATCATTTATATGGTTGATCTCTACACTGACCGGTTACATACTCGAGTCAGTCTTCACGCTTATATATAGCTATATATCAACAGTGTGGTCCCGTGTACAACATCCATCTCCAGGTACCGCCATACCCTTCCAGCCTTCCAAGTCACCCTTCCAGCTTGCTGCCCCAGCTCAAACTGACTATTTGGCAGGCTAAGGGAACTCAAAATGCCCATCTCTCCCCCCTACCTATGTTGACCAATCAGCACTAAGCCGGCACTGTTCCCTCGTGCCGCTCCCAATCACAGCTGTTAACACCAAAACTCAGCTAGGAGCAGAGATGCCTAAACCAATCACAGACGGCCTCACCCTGCGGCGTCCCGTGACGTCACAAGGAGGGGGAGGCCTAGGACTGGCGCGATGTCTCACATGGTGTGGGGAGGGGGCGACGTTCACCTCACTGTCCCCACTACCTCTAACGGTTTTAATCAAGTATCCTCTCACACCACTTACTCTCATCTCCCATCCTATTTTCACAGAAACAGGAAAAGTCTGTAACTCCCTCTACAGAGTAATCACAGACTTCTGGCTAGCCTCAAATGATAGTCCATAGCATGAGCTTTCATCCAACACCCCACAAGTGTATGTTAGTTTGAAAACTTCTTGACTAGAGTCCCTAGAGTGACTAGCCTAATCTAGAAAACTAGGAAAACTAGCTGAGGGAATCTTCATTCCCTCACAAACATCTGTGAGATCACCACATTTGTGGACAGGGGTTACTCTCGCTTTTTTTAGAATATCTGGAAAGGTTTGGAGTTCAAGTCACTTGTTGAAGAGCAATGCAATAGCAGGGGCTAAAGATCTGGAGGCTTTTTGTAAATTAAAGTTGGTATCTCCTCAAGGGCACTAGACTTGGTTTTAAGGGAAAGGATTATCTCATTAACGTCAGTGGAATTAGTAGGCTTTAGGTACAGAGACTGTGGATAGTTACCTGTAAGATAGTCCCTAACATCAGTACTGGAAGATGGAATATCATTTGCAAGGGATGACCCAATGGAAGAGAAGAACCTATTGAACATAATAACAGAATCAGAGGCTGAAAGCTGTCCATCGTTATTGGACAGGAGTGTTGGTTTGTAATTTAAAATCTTCTTTGATCCCAATATTTGTGAAATTGTGCTCCAAGTTTTTTTAATGTTGCACTTTATTTGGGTAAATTTATCCTCGTAGTATTTAGTTTTGGCTCGTCTAATTATTTTAGATAGCAATAACGAGTAATTCTTTGAGAATTCTTTGGAGATGGTTCTTAACCTATACTTCTTCTCAAGGTCATGTTTTTTATGAGTGGATTTAAGTATTCGCTTTGTAAGCTAAGGATTGTTAAGCCTTTTGGTTGTGACTTGTTTTGTAAGCATAGGACAGTAGGTGTTATAGAGGCTGAGAGTTTTTTGAAGAAAAGATTGCACTGCTAGGTTGATGTCCCTTATGTTACCTAACTCGGACTCCCAGTTGACATTATCAGCAGCAGTTATAAAATTGGCTATAGCAGTTTCATTGTGCAGCCTAAAGCTTAACTCCCGTGTCTCTAGAGGTGGTTTGCTAATGTTAGTTAAGAGAAATGTGGGGTAATGGTCTGTAGTGCTATCGGTGATGATACCTGAAGGAAGAGGAGAGGTTATGTTGGTCCAGATGTGATCTAGAGTCGTGGCAGTACTATCAGTGATTCTAGTAGGTCTAGTGACTAAGGGTATGAGGAAGCAGGAATTCATACAGTTGAGGAAGCTAACAGCAGTAGGGTGTTCAGGCTCGCAGAGGTCAATATTAAATTCCCCTGCGATAATTAGATGGTTTTTGTTCAGTCTGTTAACTAGTTTTAGATTTCTAAGGTTTGAGTTGAATTCGGACACATCAGTGTTAGGAATTCTATAGACTGCACCCACAGACAGGACAGACTCAGCACCCTTGACTCTGAAACTGGCGAAGATATACTCCCCACAGCAATCTCTAGTTCTAATTACTTTTAAGCATGTTAGTTCTTGGTGGTATTAAAGAGCAGTACCACCACCTCTCTGAATTTGATGACAGTTGTGAATTGCCGAGTAGTTAGGCATGTTAAAGAGTTGAGTAGTATCCTCTTTCAACCACGTTTCAATAAGTATAATAAAAGAGAATTTGTTGTCAATAGTTTCAATCAAGGCACTAACAACATCAAAGTGTTTACCTAGGGATCTAACGTTCAAGTTGATTACAGAGATATTGTGATTATGTGTTAATACATTATTTACATCATGTGCTGTAAAATATCTGCAATTTTGATAATTGATGTGATGATTGTCATAGATAGTGGACAAGAGGTTTAGTTCTGGGTCTATACTTGTCTGCATAAAAAGGCTGGTTGTAGGAAAACAAGGCAAGAATGGCAATTACAAAATAGAATTTTGATATAAAAGGGGGAAAAATATATAAACAAGACTACAAAACAAACACAAAATGAAAAAAAAGAGGTAGCTTACAGATACTCTCAGGTACACTGTCAGTAATAATTTGCATTTTAAGACACAGGCAAGGCCAGGGGTACAATGGAGTAAGGGAGTAAGGCGAGGCTTGGCAACCTAGGTAATAAATGAAATAAAAGAAAAAGTTAAATAATAAACAGGCAAATTTAAGCTAAAAATTATTAACTATAAGTAGTTTAGTTATGATCGTATAATTAATAAGACCTAAAGAAATATTAAAGCACTTAGTTAGTTAAGTCCAATAAATAACTAGTAAAAAGTAAATTAAAAATTAATTTAAGAAGTGAAACAAAGAGGCTTAGGCTACCTAGCCTGCACTAGGTGACAAGGACCTAGATTCAGGAAGCTCTGTGTATCTCTGAGTATTAAGTGGGTTTGCTACGAAGGTTCCTAAGTGCGCCGTAAGAAGATGCTTAGGTGCGATTCAATAAGGTCCACTTATGAAGAAAATTGTTGGTTCACCTGCGTGCCGGCAGAGGTCACTACTGTGTTTCGTTTGGCTAATCAGAGAGCAGCAACATTCTTCATATTGAAGATTTAGCGCTGGCTTATCGGAGCTCTACTGCCTCCTATTTACGTCGAATTTTCTTATATAATTAGTATATTTCGAAGTAAAACAATGTTTTTTCAACTTCTACAGCCAGCACCGACATTGTAGTAAACAAATATGTTACATTTGTTGTTTACCTACTTAATTCTAAGAGATACTGTGTAGCTGTCCTTGTTGCTCGGAAGATGCGCTGACAATTATTGTATATATTTACTGAATTTACCCAAGGGCCACTAACTATCTAGTGACCTCGAAGAGGACAGAAAGCCGGCGGCTTGTTAAAGGGCCCGCCAATTGTCTTAATGATATTTTTTAGCTGGAATTTGGCATTTACGGCTTCAGCGGGTAGGCGGTTCCATGGGTTTATAGCCCTCTTGGTGGAAAAAAAACATCTGTTTTCAGTCCTACTTGAGAGAACATACTCTCCAACACTATATCTGTGATTGTCCTGTTATCAGTGACTTTATACCAAATGGTATGAGGTATTTTGAGCTCTGTAATTACTTCATACACTCAGGAATATTGGAAGATATTCTTGTGCTGCACCCAGATTTTGCCAGTGGAGGCTAATAGATCAGCATTAAGTATTTTGTTCTCTCCTAATTCCATGTATGACTGGCCATCCTGTGAGGTGAGGATGTTGGGTGAGCTTGTAGCTGGTTTTTGATCTACACTGTGTGGTCCTTTATACAGAATAGGGAAGCAGCACATTGCTGTGTATACCTAAACATGTTTAAAAATACATTGTTTGAGAGGAGTTTTGTAGAAACTGGTAAGAGTAATTATAATATAATGTTTCCATGATTCAGTGCTTACCTCTTGTGAAAATTGCATAGAGTTGTTTAGTCAGAGTTGATTTGTTTTTTGTATTGAGGCTGGTATTTTCTAAATTGATTCCATGTACAGTATGTCTAACCATCCTGTGAGATGGGAGTATTAGATAAACTTATAGCTAGTTTTTTATCTACACTGTGTAATATTCCATATAGAATAGGGTAGCAGCACATTGCTGTGTATACCTAATCTTCTTAATAAAAAAATCAGTAATAAAGATTTTAAATTATAGTTTGTATTATCACAAATACAGTACTGTATTATCCTTATTAAATCATGTTGACCACGGATCATTAAGATCTCATGTTGATATGTAATACAAGTCATATTTCTTTTGAACTGCTAATCCATGCTAATCATTCATTAAATTGTGCATTATGTCTCAATTTTTCACTTCCTTGGATATACTGTACAGTACAAAAAGATAGGATAAACATAAACCAGTAATATTTCTTTCATTATATTTTTCATTTAAATAACTGCATCAATATTTTTACAGCTGACAGGATTTGTTTTCCCATACAGGTGCATAATTTGTTAAAAAAAATTTGGTTTATTGTTACACACAATGGTGCTACATAGCCTTCCCAGCTTGGTGCCTTCTTTTAATACTTACTGATTAAAAAATAAATAATAAATACATTTTATTCAGGAAAAGTACATACAGTTGATTTACAAACATAATGTTGGATTTATAGGCAGAGCTAGTACATACAATACCTAAAGCCACTAATACTCATAGCATTTCGGGCAAGGTGTGGGGGAAAAAAACACAGACTAAAACTTAATAGTAATCGGGATTAGGCATAAATTGTGTTGAAAGAAGGAATAAAAAATACAAAAAGGGGGTTAACATAGCATAAATCAGCAATTGCACATGTTGGTGAACAGCGTTGTTTAAAAAATAGCAAGACATGGGTTGACATTTAGGAGGTGAGTTAGGTTACATGGAGTTAATTAGGCAGTACTTGGTTTAGCTCTTAAACTGGTTGAGAGAGGTACAGCCTTTGACATGATTCGGGAGGTCATTCCACATTCTGGGTCCCTTGATTTGTAGAGCACTTCTAGTTTGGTTACACACAGCCAAATTGAGTAACAGGAAGAGGTCTTGGACACAAATTTGTTCCATGCTAAATGTAGAGGAATCAGCTGAGTATTCCTCAAATAAAATAAGTTGCCTCAGCTTATAAGGTAAATAAAATAAGCATTTCTCAAATAAGTAGGTGCCTCACCTCACTGCCTTACTGCTACATAGCCTTCCCGGCATGGTGCCTTCTTTTGATAATTACTTGTTCCACACCCAAATTGTATAACAGGAAGAGGTCTTGGACCCCTACTTCCCTCTCTCTTTTTTAATAATCTATATAGTCATAATTATAGCTTTAAGTATTCAATGAATAAAGTTTTTGACATTTTTACCCTTTTCCTTACCTAACATCATTTGTGCAGCATATTTTTATTTTATGTCTCACCCAGATTTAATTTCACAATAAAACCAAACTAAATAAATTAGAAATGGGTATGTATAGCTAAGGTACACCCTTACTACTAGGTTTTTAGGGGCATTTGGTGATAGTAAATGATCCCATCAGGCAGGGCTCATCACCTTCTCTCATATTTCATGTTCACCAGTGTTTATTTACTTAATAACTACTGGTATAATATCTTGCTATTATAAAACTAATTCTACTATCATCAAACACATATTTACTTCAAGTTTCAAGCAGAGAATGCATATGTAACTAACACGAAGGACTACTCTTCACTAGATTCACCAGCTATAATATTTTGGTCATGTTCCAATATCATAAATCGATCCCAGTGTTATGTAGTAGAGAAAAAATGACTTATATCCAGTTTGCGTAAAGCTACGAGTGGTCGAAACCACACTTAAATCCCGAAATGAACTTACGAAGGTTTTTCCACTTAGGGTAGTTAATTGAATACGGACGTAGCCGCCACGAAGGCGCTAAGACGGAAAACGCTGTTAGCTAAGAGGAAAAACCTTCGTAAGTACCTTCCTGAATCCGGCCCAAGGGGGTTAATTATGTTGACTCATTGGGAGTGATATTATGGTGAGACAAACCACATTGGGTGAGGAAAGTGTTGAGGTTATCCTCAGTAGCAATTGTAAACATTTTACCTACTGAAGTCTTTCTTACTTTAATCAAGCCATCTCTAACGAAGCACTGTTGAATCGCATCTTGGTTTTGATGATGGATTTGACGCAGGCGGTAGAGGAGGTGCTGTCTTTTTTTAGCCAAGCACTCGTTTATGTAGATTCCCTGTCGTTGAGATGCAGCTGTCCGGACAAGGTGCGATTTCGTGGACTGGGAAGCCAGCTTCAGGCGAATTTTCCACTGGTTTTGTCCTGATGGGTTCTTTTTGCCTACTCTGTAGGCAGCAATAATGTCTGTTTTGTTTAGAGTGACCTGCAATTGATTTTTTAAGAGATCCTGAACAATTTCAATACACTTTTCACCTTCACTTTCCACTGGAATAGCTTGGGACGACACAACTACAGAGTCAAGCAGCTTTTGCTGATCTTGTTTATCCTGGGTGACAGAACGTTGGGCGGATAATGTATTGATACATACAGTCATTTTGCTGAGAGCTTCCTCTTGTTTTATTATGGTTTAATCATATTTCAGACGAATGTTTTCCTAACGGAGACCATTCAAGTCATGCTGGAGTTGATCTTAGCTAGCCCTTAAGTTTCTAATATCCTCACGGAGGAGGGTAATTTCTTGTTGTTGATGATGGAGGTTCGAACGGTTTGCTTGGTTTTCAGTTTGAAGATTCAGAATAATCGCATTTTGAGCCTCAAGGACTGAGCACAAATTTTTGTACCACTGATTATCGGCCCAGTTAGAAAAATCCGGTGAGGGACCAGTAGCACGCTTGAATTTCGTAAATTGGGATGTAAGAATGGTAGAGATGATTGAGAGGACACAGCTCCCTGCCTCAATGGAGGAGGGGAGGGCAGCACCGCCGCCACAGGCCTCAGAGCTTCCAGAGGGAGAAACACGATGACTGTCAGTATTTGTCGGGATGGATGCCTTGTTAGGGGCTTTGTTGCTCTTATTTACCTGCACAGTCCTGTTCCTGGGAGACATGTTAGGTCGAGGATGACTGGAGTATATGTTGTGGTGGAAACTTGCGTCAGGCAGCGCGGTGGTGGGCAGAGGTGGCGGCAGCACTGGTACTCACAGCCAGAGAGGATTGTTTTGAATTTAGTTTGCAATGGAATGAGTCGATTTGGGTTGGTTACTTTGAATGGGCTATGACATGCTTGGACTCCATGTACTTAGCTGCCTGTGGGTGGTGGTCTACATCATCTGGCGGTAGTTTAAGGGCTGAAATACAGCGTAGAGTGAGGAGCGTAGCGTGCACTCATCAGCAACAGCGTCAGTGACTCCCATATATCGACTCATATAGCGACTCTTATAGCATCTGTACACCAGTTGATTGACAGTTGAGAGGCGGGACCAAATAGCCAAAGCTTAACCCCCGCAAGCACAATTAGGTGAGTACCTACCACACAGGACCAGAGGGGTACCCGCACTTACTACACAATACCAACAGGGGTACCCACACTAACCACACAGTACCAGACGTGTACCCACACTTACCACACAGGATCATAGGGGTACCGACACTTACCACACAGTACCAGAGGGGTACCACACAGTACCAGAGGGGTACCCACACTTACCACACAGTACCAGAGTGGTACCCACACTTACCACACAGTACCAGACAGGTACCCACACTTACCACACAGGATCAGAAGGGTACCCACACTTACCACACAGGATCAGAGGGGTACCCACACCACACAGTACCAGAGGGGTACCCCACACTTACCACACAGTACCAGAGGGGTACCCACACTTACCACACAGTACCAGATGGGTACCCACACTTACCACACAGTACCAGTGGGGTACCCACACTTAAGACACAGTACCATACGGGTACCCACACTTACCACACAGGATCAGAGGGGTCCCCCACACTTACCACACAGTACCAGAGGGGTTAGGTTATCTTGAGGTTATCTTGAGATGATTTCGGGGCTTTAGTGTCCCCGCGGCCCGGTCCTCGACCAGGCCTCTACCCCCAGGAAGCAGCCCGTGACAGCTGACTAACACCCAGGTACCTATTTTACTGCTAGGTAACAGGGGCATAGGGTGAAAGAAACTCTGCCCATTGTTTCTCGCCGGCGCCTGGGATCGAACCCAGGACCACAGGATCACAAGTCCAGCGTGCTGTCCGCTCGGCTGACTGGGGTACCCACACTTACCACACTGGACCAGAGGGGTACCCACACTTACCACACAGTACCAGAGGGGTACCCACACTTAAGACACAGTACCAGAGGGGTACCCACACTTACCACACAGGACCAGAGGGTATACCAACACTTACCACACAGTACCAGAGGGGTACCCACACTTACCCAATCCGCTGTCGCACAAGACAGCACATATATAACTTTTTGCTTATAATCAATATTTTACTTATGAATTAGTACATATGTGGTATATTCCCAGATATATTTTTTTCCAGACCCAAACTCTTCCTCACGTACCAATTTACGTCTCACAGTACCCGTCCATCAATTTACGTCTTACTGTACCCGTCCATCGCTGTAGGCAGCAGAAGAGTTGTGATTGATTCAATTATAATGAAAATTGTAATTTTCAGGTCCCACATGGGTTGTGAAATTTACCTACTATTGTCCATGCTCTTAGAATATTACAGATCAGCTACATCCTATTGAAGGCTCGTAGTTTTATTTTGAGAAATATTAGTTGTTTCTAGTAAATTATAATAAGCATTATAATTTATTACATAGAATAAAAGTGCTTCACCAATCAACATTATATACACTAGTTGGTGCTTTAATAATCTTTAAAGAATGAATTGTTGGAACGTCCACAAAAAACGATGTTACGTTGGAATGTCTATGGGGTAAACTACTGCAAACAGGATGGAATTTATTTATTTACTTATATTACTTATTTATTTATTTACTTATACAAGAACGTACATTCGGTTTGTAACAATACATAGCATGGTATTTACAATCTTGTAAAGCCCCTAGTACGCACAGCGTTTCCGGCAGGCCCTTAATCTAACAGATAAATTTAAGTAGGCAAATTCCAGCAGAATTAATAAAGTGATTTCAGATACATTGCAAGAAAAAAATGAGAAGAGTGAGATTAGTAAGTATATTAAAGCACATTGGTATATTAAAGCTCTGAATGATTACATTGACAGCATGATTGGTAATTTAAACAAAGATTAATAGGCACCATACAGCAAATTGATAGCACATATAAAATGACAGCAATGATCACAATGGTAGAGTTGTTCGGATTGGGTACATTAAGATTGGGAGATTGGGTAGCACTAGATACAGTGTAATTTTAAAGCAACAAGGTAAAAACTATGAAGATGAAATTGGGAACTTTTTAGTTTTGTTTTTGAATGACGCAAAAGTTGGACAGCTTTTCAATTCATTACGGAGTGAGTTCCATAGACAGGGTCCTTTATTTGCAGTGTTTACACAGATTAAGTTTGGCTCTGGGGATATCAAAGACATATTTATTTCTGGTTTGGTGATAATGGGTCCTATTACATCTGTCCAGGGAAAGTTTCATAGCAGGATTTGCATTTAAGAACAGGGTTTTGTAAATGTAGTTGACACAAGAGAATTTGTGGAGTGAGATCGTGTTTAGCATGTTTAGGACGTTAAACAAAGGGGCTGAGTGTTGTCTGAAGGCAGAATTTGTTATTATTCTGATAGCAGATTTTTGCTGGGTGATGATGGACTTGAGGTGGTTTGCAGAGGTTGAACCCCATGCACAGATACCATAATTAGGATAGGGATAGATTAGTGCATAATATAGTGAGATGAGAGCAGAGTTAGGTACACAATATCTGATTTTGGAGAGTATACCAACTGTTTTTGAGACTTTCTTAGTTATGTGTTGTATGTGGGTACTGAAGTTGAGTCTCTTGTCTAGGAATAGGCCAAGAAATTTTCCATCATTTTTATTACTAATGTTTACATTGTCTATCTGAAGCTGAATTGCATTAGTTGATTTGCTTCCAAATAAGATGTAGTAGGTCTTTTCTATGTTAAGTGTTAGTTTGTTGGTTGACATTCATAAGTGGACTTTTTTTAGTTAATTATTAACAACATTATTTAGTGTGTTGGGGTTAGAGTAGATGAGGGTAGTATCATCAGCAAACAATATAGGTTTCAGAATGTTAGAGACATTAGGCAGATCATTAATGTATATAAGAAATAGGAGAGGTCCCAAGATGCTGCCCTGTGGCACTCCAACGTTAATGGTAGAGTGGGAGAGGTTAAGTCATTGATGGCTACACATTGGTGTCTATCACTATGATAGGATTGGATATAGTCCAGGGCATGGCCTCGGATTCCATAATGATGGAGTTTATGTAGTAGGCAGTTGTGATTAACAGTATCAAAGGCCTTTTTCAGGTCAATGAAGAGTCCAATCGGAAACTCATTTTTGTCAGGGGCTGAGTAAATTATATCATGGAGACTAATAATTGCATCGTTGGTACTCTTTTGGGAGCGGAAGCCAAACTGACAGAGGCTAAGTATGTCAAATTTTACGAGGTAGATAATTAGCTTGTAGATAATTGTTTCAAATATTTTTGATAGTATGGGTAGGTTTGATATTGGTCTAT
This sequence comes from Procambarus clarkii, assembly GCF_040958095.1. NCBI lineage: Eukaryota > Metazoa > Arthropoda > Malacostraca > Decapoda > Cambaridae > Procambarus > Procambarus clarkii. The sequence goes on along the minus strand of NC_091170.1, from coordinate 1,595,073 downwards.
AATTGTTTATGTCTGCCGGATTACCGCCTTTATGAACTGGCGTTACTCTTGCTTTTTTAAGGATATCAGGGAAGGTATGACACTACGGATTTGTTGAACAGCAGAGCTATGAGTAGCGCAAGGGCATGGGAGGCTCTCTTGTATACAATGGATGGGATTTCACTGATGTTCCCAGCTTTGGTTTTTAGTGAGTGTATGATGGACACAACAACTGTCGGGCTGACTGGTGAAAGGAGAATGAGTTTGGATAGATACCTGAGAGATATGTGTCTGAGTCCGTGGGATTTTACTGGCAAGGTTAGCACCAACCGATGAAAAGAAGCTATTAAATTCATTTGCCATTTCTAAATCAGTTGACGGAGTAAAGCAGTCCTTAAAGAGTGTTATCTGGTTGTGGGAGTGTTGTTTAGTTCCTAGGATATTAGAGATGGTATTCAATGTGCTTTTCATGTTGTCTTTTGCTTCTTTGAATCTAGTCTCATAATATGAAAGTTTAGCTTTTCTTATGATACTGGTAAGCACTGATGAGTACCTTTTAACTACTTCCTTTGTAATTAGGCCATTCCTAAATTTCTTTTCATATTCATGTTTTTTGTTGATTAATTGAAGTATGCCACTTGTGAACCACGGATTGTTTATTCTTTTGTCAGTTAATTGTTTGGTAACGAGGGGACAGTGAGTGCTGTAGAGGCTTAGAGTTTTGGAGAGAAAGAGGTTAGCTAATGAATTTATATCGTGAGTATTATTGAATTCAGATTCCCAGTTAATATTGTGAAGTGCATTTGAGAGATTGCCTAAAGCTCATTCACTGTGTAGCTTGAATGAGAGTTTCTTGATTTCTGGTGGTGTTATGTCCATGTTTGCTATGAGGGAGGTGGGATAGTGGTCAGTTGTTCTGTCATGGATTACACCAGATGTAAGGGGAGCTGTTATATTAGTCCATAAGTGATCCAGGATAGTGGCAGTTGTTTGATTGACTCATGTGGGCTTGGTGATTGTGGAGATTAGCACACAGGAGTTCATGCTGTTACGGAAATAGTCAACTTGAGGTTTTTTTTGTAGACCCAGGTCTATATTGAAATCACCTCCTAGAATGATGTGATTTTTGTTGAGATTGTTGTTTATGATAAGATTCCTTACGTTGTCTGAGAATGAAGCTATGTTGGTATTAGGAACTCTATAGATGGCACCGATAGTCAGGGAGGATTTAAGGGATTTACTGGAGAACTTGGCAAAGGTATATTCACAGTAGTCGTCTCTATCACTAATAACACTATTGCAGATGAAGGTATCTTTGTAATATATTGCTGTGCCACCACCTTTTTTATTAGGCCTGCAGTTATGAATGGCTTTATAACCAGCTAAGTTGTAGAGTTGGGTAAAGTCTTTACTTAGCCAAGTTTCTGTTTAAATGATGAATGATAATTTAGTACATAGTGCTGTGAGTAGTGCATTTATATCATCAAAAATGTTTACCAAGTGATTCAACATTTTGGTTGTAAACTGATAAGCAGGTGCTATTTAGGAGTTTGTTTTTTGCAAGATTTGCTGTGTAATACCTGCAATAATGATGATCAATATGCTGATTGTTGTAGATATGAGACAGAAGATTTCGATCAAGATCAATATCCGTATGCATATAGATGCAAAAATGTTACGATACAATAAGAAAGCAATTACAGGAACAGTTAAATACTAAATCTGCTGTAAATAGAAAGTGATTATAGCAAAACACAACAATAAATGTATGTACACAAAAAATAGAAACAAATAGAAGTAGAGTAAAGATCACCATAGATAACCAGGAAGGATACAGAAGTTAGCTTAAGAGAGAAGACAAAAAAATCAGTAGACTGAAAAAATTAAAATATAGCAAAATAAATAAGACAAATAATAATCGTATAGTAAAATGATCTTAAAGATAAATTATTTTATATAGCTTAGTTGTGAACCTATAATTGGTAGGAACTTAAGAAAACAAAATGAGCTCAATAATTAATTACAATAAATGATCTTTAAATCAAATTACAAATAAATTTACAATTTAATCAAATAACAGGGTAAGATTATATTTATGAGTAGGATTTTACTATGACACTGAGGTAGATGCTTACATAAATACTAAATTTGCTGTAATTAGAGACTTATTATAGCAAAACACAACAATAAATGCAAGTGCTCCATAAATAGAAGCAATTAGAAGTAGAATAAAGATCACTAGATAGCCATGAAGGATACACAAGTTTGGCGGAGAAAACAAAAAATCAGTAGAGACTGTCAAAATTAATATATAACAAAAAAATAATGAGACAAATGATATTTGTAAAGTAAAATAATCTTAAAGATAATTAATTTTATTTAGCTTAGTTTTAAACCTATAATTAGTATGAACTTAAGAAAACAAAATGAGCTCTGTCACGCGCTGCTCACCTTGGCCTTGTGTTACATCAGGTTACAGTTAAACAGCGGGGGATCGTGCTTCTGATCCTATAACCTCACGCCGTGGGACTTCACTCCCTCCACTAGGGTATCACATATCACCCCAGGGAGCTCTCCTAGTCATGCCTCAAGACCGGTCACCACTTGACCTTGGACCCAAGGGGAAGAGAAGGCCCAGCCGACACCACTAAGCTCAATCCTGCAGTATGTTACTCCCCCACCGAGCCTGCCCACCTATGCGTACAGAGAATTTGCTGGACTTCCGGCCGTAGCCTCACTTCTACCTCTTACCTTCTGGTCGCCAGCTGGGTAATTCTTTCAGCGTCCCAGCAACGCCGTTAATTCGAATACAGTCTCCGTGGTGTAGTGGTGAAACACTCGCCTGGCGTTCCGCGAGCGCTATGTCATGGGTTCGTATCCTGGCCGGGGAGGATTTACTGGGCGCAATTCCTTAACTGTAGCCTCTGTTTAACGCAACAGTAAAATGTGTACTTGGATGAAAAAACGATTCTTCGCGGCAGGGGATCGTATTCCAGGGACCATAGGATTAAGGACTTGCCCGAAACGCTACGCGTACTAGTGGCTGTACAAGAATGTAACAACTCTTGTATATATCTCAAAAAAAAAAAAGAAAAAGAATATAATATATTTACAGCAGCCTAGGATCGTACTATGTGCTGCCAGTACTAGAACTCAAATGTACAGTCGTGTTGCCAACTCAGGGTCACTCTTTAGGGAATGCTAGTACCAGTGTTCAAATCTAATGTGTTGCCAACACAGGGTTTCTCTCTATGTCATGCCAGTACCAGTACAGTGTAATCATGTTATTAATCACAAAGCTCAATGAGATGGAGGTTACACCAAAAGCAGTGATAAAATAAGAAAAAGTTTACTCAAAGTAAATTACAACACACGAGATACATGTATGGATTTATGGAAATAATAATCATAATGGTGACAGCAGAGCTTCTCTGGTGGCCGCCAGCAGCTTGCATCAGCTGATGAATAAAGGGATCACTGCCCCCTTCACTGGGCAGCTTCATCCACGTCGCTCCTCAGTCCTTCACAGGCCGGCCACACGCTGCCTTCACCACTGAGTAGAATGATATATACGAGCTGTCCCACAGCCTAATATATTACTATGATTTATATGCACTCTAATAAATGCCAAAGCATAATAATAGGCCTATCTTGCCTAACAACCAAGGGAAATATGGGAGGGAAAATAATCTACCTTAACATATCCTGTCCTCAGATGCCTAGGCTCCTGTCGCTGTTCGCTGGGTACTCAGTTCCTCGCGTTGTTCCGAGCATTCCAGAAGCATCATCAATCCATAGGCGTCGTGAAGATCCTCGTCATCTCTGTGCTCATTCCCAGAGTGAAGTTCCTGGGCATTAGCTCGTCCAGTCGTCACTGCACACGTCGTCCCCTCAAGCACTCCTTCACCGAGATCACACTCAAGGATCAGGATGCACCTTCTCCCTTCTGAGTTCCAAGTGGGCGTGATCCAATCACCACAGCTCTGAATGCTTTGGAGTTACACTGACGGCGAGTCACTCACTCCTCCAGCCATCGTAACTCTCTCGACTTCTTCAAGACTCTTAGCACACGGTCCTCGGCGCCCTGACACCGCTGGATTAGGCTTCCTCGCACTTCCCTGAAGTACCGAAGTCCTTGTTAGTCACCATATACTCGTCAGGCTGTGTATATCCACTTAAGTTTTGGAATAAATTGAAATTGGTATAAGGAATTTTAGCTCGGAAAATTTCTAAGAATTTTCTTTATTCTTTAACCTTTATTCCTGTCGTGATATTCAACTAGGTCGCCTGAGGAAGGACTTGCTTAGCTAACACACTAGTGTAGTAAGCAGCTCATTCCTCACTTTGGGACCATGTATGAACAATTGACTAGGCGCGAGCAAACGCCGAGACCCCAATGAAAATTGAAATCCCCTCCACATGGCCGCTGACCTTCGCCAATCGCCGAAGCGAATCTAACGAGTAAGTCCGGGGCTCTCACAACAATAATTTATTGTTGTGTGGTGCCGTATATTTGATCCAAAGCTCAAAATTAGTCTCAATTTTATTAGTCGAGTGTGAAGAACATTTGCATAACAATAATAATGTGTGGGGGTGTAACGAAAAGACTGTGTTAACCATAACAACTTAGTTTATTCAATAAAGTACCAACTACTACAACAAAACAAAAAGAAATGTCAGTGACGTTACTCGAAATCCTTCCTGTGACACTATCAATGACAGCTAGACACCTGCCCCTCGGACTGCATAATGAACTAACTCGAACATAAGCGTGACCACAGAGGAATCAACAAGAAACAAGAACTAACAGATCTATAATCACAATTACAACAAATGACACAGTAGGTTCTGAAATACGTCTCCAGTAACCTCCTAACTGTTCTACGCCTCAGTGCAGTCTACACCTGCAATAGCGGTTGCAATGCAATCAAATCAGTAGTCTTTCAATGACATCAATAACTAATGGGTTCACTGGCAACTCCAGCACCCTTCCTCAAATTAATCCTTACGTTAACACTCCGTCCCACGGACGATCAACAATCAATAACAATTGATTTACGTTAATAACTTGGTAACATTTACGTTAAATTAATAACTCTTACAACTGTCACTAGTAACGCGGAAATTACACAACACTACCCGTCGAGCATTCAGTGAGAAAATCCCATTAATCCCTGTACTCCCAGACAGCTGATTAATCTCTTTACTAGTTACGTTAATTTACGTTAATCGGTTACTAATCACTCAACGATGGTAAACCCTGATTTACAATGTCCAAAGTGCTAAGAGAACGGTAATCACTCGTGATTACCTTTAGAGAATTAATTACTATCTTCAAGATCAATAATTAAACAATTAAAATACGCACCTTTCACACTGGCTCAGCAATTTACATTAAGGTATGAATTCTGTCTGAGCCTTCCATACTCAGACCAATTCAGGTAGCTAATAACAGTAATTAGCACCACGTTTATGTTATTCTAAAATGACGTTACTCCTTCCACGAGTCAATCAAGTGCCGGTACTTCCGGGCAGATAACGACGTTACGTTAATGGAACAATGTAGCCTTCGTGTGAGTCGATCAAACAAGGATCGAGGTTAATTACTTTGACTTCCTGAAACACGTCAATTACCCGGCCCACTGACCGTTAATTACGACAGATAATACTCTAATTCTTATCTGGCTGGTGACTAGGCTCCTTGAGACTACCGTAGCTGCTTGCAGGAAAGTAAATTAACCCAAACGTATTCTACGTTACTCAAATTGTCAAAGAACAAATTCTCTTAAAGCAATGGGCGTTCCCTTGGTTACGTTATATTAATTGCCTCGCAATCACCTCACTGAATACTGGACTTCGATGTCCTACCAGATAACCAGGAGAGTATATGTGTACCCAAGTACTCGTCTACAGCCGAGTTCACCCACGACAATGACAAATCACAGTGATTTACGTTACAATCCGGATGCAATGACAATAATGGAGAACCTAGTAAAATAACATACAGGACATGAACCCTCTAGAACACTGCCCCACAATGGCTTTACTGAACTGCAATCACCTGCGGTGATGCTCAACACTAGCAACAATCACCATCAAATAACAACCCCTTTCCAATAACACACACGACAAGTACTCTAATTTCCAAATATTAGAACACTGCACACACTTACTTACTTACTGTTGCAAATGACCCCAGTGCTCTCAATAACCCCTAGAACATATGTCAATATATTTCAATCACCTCACAGTAAATAACACAATAACACTGGGCACCGTGACACTACGATTATATATATATATATATATATATATATATATATATATATATATATATATATATATATATATATATATATATATATATATATATATATATATATATATATATATATATATATATATATATATATATATATATATATATATATTACCTAGAAGGGGTACCACCTCTGGTGCAAATGTAGGGACCCATAGCCTCAGAGAAGAAAATAAAGAGTACTCAGAGAAGACCTTTTGGATCCTCACTGAACACTTTGATATTTTCTTCTCCTACCACCCCTATTCTTTTGTTGAGTGTGTATATTTATCTAACTTTATTTGAAAATGTCATTACACAAAAAAAGTTACAATATTGATTACATACAGGGTACAAGGCTGCTTGTCATAAGTTGAATAGCTCCTCCAGCTCCTCAGATGGCGGGCACGAACCATGGATGCAGTGAGCATTTCCTCTCTGGATTGCCACACTAAGGCGCTGAAAAAGAAAACTGGCAGCTCTGGGATCTCTAGTTGTTTCGATTAGCTTAGACCCCAACTCCTTTAAAAAGCTAGCAGCACTTTTACCCCAGGCACCAAGCGTCTCTGAGGCAATGGGGACAAAATTGTAGTGGTGCTCAAGGTCTCTGTATTTACGTGACTTGGCCGCTTCCCGGTGATTGGCAGCTCCTCCTGCTTGTGTAGCACTGAAGTCAACATAGGTATTGGCTAAAGTTGAAACGCAAGTGTAGTCCCACACCAACTGTCTACCATTCTTCCAGGGGTTCCAGGGGTATATATATATATATATATATATATATATATATATATATATATATATATATATATATAATTACTGCTGACACATGTAGCCTACAGCTATCAAACGTTATTGGGAACACTAAAGAGATTTCGCACTCCTTAAATCACATGGGTGAGTGATTTATCGATCACGCATGTCGATAAACACTCTCGAGAGTTACGTTACTCGACAGAGCGGTGGCGGTCTCTCCAGACAGCCTCGTCACTCACCAAAATTACGTTAATACATATATATATATATATATATATATATATATATATATATATATATATATATATATATATATAAATATAAATCACACTTGTCACGGCCCTGGGAACAATACAAGAAATTAAGACCACACTGTGGTACACTCCACAATAATCATTGCCAGGAATCACTGGCGTTACACATACCTGAGTGCTCAGTGTTGGAATTCCACACCTGCAAGACCACACATGGAAATGATATCACTCCGTCCCACGGACGATCAAAAATGATTACCACAATGGAATATTATAATTATTACATGGACATCCTCTCAGTCCTTGGCTAATCTATGTATACTCTGTTCTCGTGTGTACCCACACACACACACACACACTGTACGTCTGTGTACACCAGACTTAAGTCCCCCTGGACTGACAAGATGACAAGGGTGATAATCTCCTCGTCTACACTCCACTCCATCTGAACAGGTGCTACGTGACAATGTGACGGAACACTTGACCTCGAATTCAAGCTTTAGAGAATACTAATCACCAGAAATACACACATAGGTACTTACTCATTCACACTGCTGGCTACACACTATTCTCATACATCAGGCACCCCGCTATAGGTGGCTGGCTCGTTCAGGGTGGCGTAGGCGGCGGTAATACCTTACGTGGTACACAAACATGGAAAATTTGCCTGAACACTGACATGAATTTCCCAGTTCCCCTCGACTGCTACAGAGCACTAGCAAGTCTAATCATCACTGGTATGGGATCTACGAGTCTGTTACTGCTCGTATGCACATTCCCCACGATCCCAGATCACTGTACCTCTACCCCCTGTATACAATGTCTTAAACCCCTCCAAGCGACGACTTCGGCCGGATTCTGTGACGACCGCTGTCGTAGGTGAAGCAGGAAGCATCAGCAGTTGAGTAGTCCAGCCACCACGATGCCCTATACTTCAATTTGGCCGAATTGAGTACAGAGAGCGTCTTGACAAGGTGGCAGCTGGGTTCAGAATGATGCTCACACCGACGACTCCCGCGTCCTTCTCGAAATAACCAATGAGAGGAAGGCATACAGCGGCCTACCCCTCTCATCCAATCAGCGACGGTGTAGCATAGCCCCTAGGGCAGCTCCAAGATGGCCGACCAACATGGCGGCTCAAGATGTTTACTAAGATGGCGGCTGTTTCCATGACAACGACTCAAGTGGCCAGCGAGCGCGGGAGGCCCACAGCTCACCCCATGCCTGGGCCTAGCTGTTCCCGCGCAAAGTTGTCATGCTCCAAGCTACACAAGGAGATGATGCTATCAGCTCTAGCACTGTCCACAGACATGTTACTCCGGCCAGGGTAACATTTATGGACTGCTGATGACTGGGGCTCTCACATGAGCCCAAACACTAGATGTTTCGGTTGCTGGTTACCAAACTTAAGTCCGCCCACTTAACAAGTGCATTTAACAAGTGTACTGGCTCCCACAGGCATAAGAACACTATTGTAAGTGAGCTGGTGAACACTCAGGGCTGTCCCTAACTTTACTACTCTACTCAGTAAATTGTCTAACATCACTAACTCCTTCAATGGTACTGGAGGTTTATGAATCGGGCGAGTGTCTTGCTTAGTCAAAAATTTAATGACAGGTGCCCATATGGGGTCTTGTCTCTGTTCCATCTCGACTATTGTAGCATCTAATGCTGGGTAATTTAAAGGAATTGCAGCTACGTGTCGAGAAAACGCATCGGCTACAACATTTTGCTTTCCTGGAATATAACCAAATGTGGGATTGAATTCTTGAATTGTGAGCAAATATCTAGCAAACTTTCCAACTGGTTTCTCATTTTTGAACAAGGGAATTAATGGTTGGTGATCTGTAAGAACGTGAACTGGGTAATTATAAATTGTATCCCTGAAATGTTTAAGTGCCCAGACGACTGCCAAGGCTTCTCGTTCTGTTGTGCTATAATTTTTCTCTTCTTAAGATAATGTACAGCTTGCATAAGCTATTGCGTGATCTCTGTAACCTTCTGTTTGAAGTAATACAGCACCTAAACGTATGTCACTAGCATCTGTAACCAACGTAAAAGGTTTAGAAAAATCTGGGTACCTAAGGACAGGAGACGAAATCAAGGCTGCCCTGAGTTTTTTGAATGACTGATCCTGGGCCTCTCCCCAAACAAAGGGTTCATCTTTTCTTTGCAACTTGTAAAGTGGAGCGGCTATAAAAGAGAATCCAGCAATAAATGAACGATAAAATCCTACAAGACCTTTGAACTGTCTTACGGCTTCTGCGGTACGAGGCGTTGGAAAATCACGGGCAGCGATAATTTTTTATTCATTCAATGTAATACCTGAAGGTGTAACTGTATGACCTAGGAAAATAAAAAAATAAAATAAAATAAAATAAAATAAAATGTTTATTCAGGTAAGGTACATACATACAAGAGATTTTACATAATTTGATTGATTTATAGATGGAGCTAGTACATACAATGCTTAAAGCCACTATTACGCAAAGCGTTTCAGGCAGGAAAAACATTAATGACTAAAACTTAATACTAATTGAGTATAAAGAATAAAATGTGTTGAGAACAAATAAAAATTAAGATAAAAAAGGGGGAAACATGGCTGAAAACGCAGCACAAATACAATTAGGTCGACAAACAGCGTTGTTTAAGAAAACAGACATGGGTTGACTATAGGGGGGTAAGGTAGGTTACAGGGAATTTATTAGGTAGTGCTTAGTTTTTATCTTAAACTGGTTGAGAGGGGTACAGTCTTTAACATGGTTGGGAAGGTCATTCCACATTCTGGGTCCTTTGATTTGTAGAGCATTTCTAGTTTGATTAAGTCGTTCTCTTGGAATATCAAAACTGAATTTATTTTTAGTGTGGTGCTCATGGGATCTGTTACAACCTTCAAGGAAGCTTTTGAGGTCAGGATTGGCATTATAGTTCAGCATCTTATATAAGTATAATACACATGAGAGAATGTGCAGTGACTTAATATCTAACATATTCAGAGATTTGAGTAGGGGTACTGAGTGATGTCTGGGGCCAGAGTTGGATATTGTCCTAATAGCAGCTTTGTGTTGAGTAATTAGAGGATGTAAATGATTTTGGGTAGTAGAACCCCAAGCACAAATACCATAGTTGAGATATGGATAGATGAGGGAGTAATAGAGAGTCACCAGGGCAGGGCGGGGTACATAATATCTGATCTTAGAAAGAATGCCAACAGTTTTTGAAACTTTTTTTGATATATTTAGAATGTGTCCCTGGAAATTCAGCTTGTGGTGAATTAATCTTCTCCTTTAAAGATGAACATTTTGCAAGCTTTATTTTTAAATTAGCTTCTGCGAGCTTTGCAGATACTTTCTCAAGGTTCTGGAAATGGGTCTGAACATCTTGCGACATGATTATGAGATCATCAAGGTAAACTAGAAGAGTACTTACTATCAATCTACGAAATAAATTCGTCATGAGCCATGAAAAGGTTTTTGGACTACTCCTCAAACCAAACGGCATTCTTTTGAAATGAAAATGACCATTGGTAGTACTAAAGGTTGTTAATTGCTTATTTTCCTCATCAAGAGGGATTTACCAGAATCCCCGCAACAAATCTAACATTGAGAATGCTTTGTTTCGACCAATACTTTGCAACAAATCATTTAGGACTGGAAGTGGAAAACGATCAGGTATCGTTACTCTGTTAAGCGTCCAATAATCGATTACAAGTCCCCAAGTCCCATCTCACTTTGGTACAAGAATTAATGGAGCGTTCCATGGCGAATTACTTGATTCAATTACATCACTCTGTAACATTTCCTCTATGAGTCTATTGGCTTCTGCTCTCTGAGAATGTGGAAGATGGTAAGCTGGTACAAAAATAGACGTAGTTCCTTGTTCAAGGGGAATTTTATGTGTGATAAGAGGAGTGAGACCTAACTTTTCTCCTGGTAGAGCAACAACGGCTCTATTCCTGTTCAAAATTTCCAAAAGCTGAGCCACAGAGTCAGGAAAATCAGTAGCACTTGCACCTCTGGCTGAGATCCCTGTTCTCCTGGTGTGAGAGTACAAACAGTATGATCCATGGAGACATCATCCACAACTCGTACCAGTAATGAGTAATGGACAAAATCTACAACATGGGTGCCAGACTGGAGATGGATGTCGGCATTACTAGTGTTTGCAATATACAATGTAACGGTACCATCCTGCACTGTGTGCCAGGAGGGTTCAACAAACGTACTATTCATTTTACATGTTTCACTTTCTATAATCACATCCGACAACTCAGGCACTCCCTGAACCTTAACTCTTATTCTGGTGAGAGAATGAGAGTGCAGCACAGTGTCAGTAGCAATGGAACTACTGACTTCAGAGATGGAAGCTGCCAGGCGAGCGAGACAACGAGAATCCGTTAGGGCGTCCCCTTCCAGAAAGTCCCAATATTCACTCTCCTTAACAACTGCACAACTACAATGCTTCAATCCAGTGCCTGTTTTCTTGGGTATACTACCACGACAATGATCTGACAAACCTACGCTAGCAAGGTGGGTGTCAACAAAATTAACTATTTTGTAGTCTGATTGAAGGTTGAAGTCATGGCCCTGTCGATACAAGCTACACAAGGGTATGACGTGGTCTTTGATACTAATGTTCCAATGATGGGGAAACAATGCAATATTTTCATCAATCATGGTGTACAGACCTACGAGAATGTCTCCAGGAAAATGGATATTGTCAACAACTAAACATGTTATAGACAATGTGACATCATTGAACTTGAGTGGGAGGTCAATTTCACCCTGAACTTTTACTTTATTTCCTGAAATACCACTTAGGAAAGGTATGGGTGACCGTTTTACTGTAGTAGTGTGCTTACTTGCAATGTCTCTAAGAGTTGAAGGCTTGACAATATTAATTTTTGCACCTGAGTGAAGAAAAACTTTTAAAACTCTACCATGTACAATGGCTGAGACAAGGGGACCATCACTTGAGACTGGACAAGTTACTACTTGTGACTTATGTTGTCTGGGATATCTGTGTAAGTGTCCTCCTCTGTCAAATGTCCAAATCTATTTTGGGAAGCTACTGAATACACAGGGAGGGCACTAGAACTGGCTAGCTTGAATTGGTTAGCCTTGGGGGTTTCCCGACGACATAAAGTGAACATTCTGAACTCCAGCATTCTGTGACCGAGTATTATATTTCGAAATTGCATTATAGCTGGGCTGGGAGTTGTAACTGCACGAGTTCTGATAATGTCTTGAACGCTGTGCGCCTCGCCAAGACTGACCGTTGGAGTTATGAGGTGGGGATGTCCTTTGCCTAGCTCTACAATCCACAGTGTGGTGACCAACTTATTTATGGAACTTGCAATATGGGAGCCTAGAATAAATAGATTGACGAGGGGACCGAGAGAATTGTCTAGGGGGTGATGATCTAGGAGCGGACCAACAGTCCCTTGCGAGGTGGTTACTCTTACCACAATGCCAACATGAGGGAGTGGATGGTTGTGGACTATGGCGTCTCGGCAACTTATGAGGCGGCGAATTTGACTGGGGGCTACGACCATGGGTACGGTTCTGTGACCAAGAATTTTTACTTTGTGGGAGGATGCTGAGATCTTGTTACTACATTTACAGTATCAGAGGGTGGCAACAGTTGAGCACTTCGGGGAGCTAGTTTATCGGCGGCATTGTTAATAGCCTCAGACACTTCACCAATTTCATGTTTAACTCCAAAATTTTGTTGCTCAATGATCGGTTTAGTATGCTCTGGGGCAAAATGCATAAAAATTCTAAATGCTATCATTTTGGCCATAGCCTCAAGGGACAGATTATTGTCTTTACCTACCCAAGACGAACTAATCATAGCAGACACTAAGGCATACAGATACTGATCGAGACGGCTAGTAAACGCATTAAACGATTCACCAGGCTGCATGGTGGCATTGGCAATATTCTTGACTAACCTATACGGGTCAAGGTCTCCTTTGTTAACAAAGCGCCCGGCGAAAGAAATCCTTAAATTCGGGCCAAGACTGGAGGCTAACAATGGCTTTCTCATCAACAACAAAACGTGCATCACCTTTGGCTGTGTCCACAGCTGACCCTGCAATTGCTAAGTATTCGGCATCAGTAGGCTTAGAAAAAGTGCAACTGTTTTCGCTTCAACCTTACTAAACCATGACTCTATTAATTAAGCGGGATTCACCAGCAAAGAGTGGGATAACCATTTCCTGAGCTGATCTCTGGACATTGGGACGAGCAACTGTTCCAATTGAGTCTGAAGGGGTTTCAACAGTCGTAGGCATTGTCATTGCCGAGGAAGTGGCAGTTGATCGCAAATCATAATTAAGTACACTAGGCATAAGGAATAGAGTACACAACAAAATTAAAACACTAAAAAAAAATATCAAACTTGTCTAAGGTAAGGAAATGGCAGAATTAAAATTATTAAATTGTATTAGGCAACAAATAATTAAGAACAAGCAAAATTGTGAATTAAATTAGCAATCTGGTATGAATATGATTGGAATTAGAAGCATGTAAATTAATTAAACCAGACTAAGCACAACAATTTAGAATAAAAAATGGAAAGTGCAATTGCAAAATTTCATTAAAATGATTCTACACAACAAGTGGCAATGCAAGAAAAGTGGGTTTAGCAAAAACAGACAGGACACAGGCACATGTGTAACATGCTATGGTAAAGTTTAAAATAAAATGCTGAAAGGATAAATTTCAAAGTTAGGTCTGGAGAAATATAAAAAAAATCCATGTTTTATTGGCTGTGGAAATTTCAAAAACAAATTTCTATTGTGCAAAATAAACTGCTAGAAACAATTATCTCTTACTTCTCCACCTTTGAATTTACTAATAACACTAGCAACCCAATTAATGAATAATGGAATCACTGAAATGCAGGAAATATTGAAATGACTCAGGGAAACTGTGGAAATGGAGTACTGAAACAGCTCCAATATTTAACAAGTCACTTAATGGTTAATTCACAGGATATTATGGATATTATTATGTAAATAACTTTTTAGAACTTGGCACATTGTTCTCATCTATCAATTACTTATCTCAGGGGTGCAATTCATGAGAATCATCAGTAGCCAAAATAGGAGGAACGTCGTGAAGATCTGAAGAAGCACATGCAAGGGTTTGTTTACATCTGGTGTGACAGGCAGCGCTCTTGGCGGCAGTGGCGCGAAGCTCGGGGGGGGCCCCCACACTAGGAATGTGTGTGATGTTGAGGGCGTGACAATAATTATATCGTCGAATGGTGAGTGAAGGCCAGTTGCTATGGAGGCGTGTAGACAGACGTTCACTGTAGAATGGTGTAGCAGAAGGCTGTAGCGATAGTGAGAGGAGGCGACGTGGCACTGCGGCATCGTGACTGGGAGCTGGAGACGCTAGTCAAAAGGTTGTAGTCTTTTCTCCACCAATTGTTTCCCAATAAATTGCACAACACAGCTGCAGAGCAGTTGAAGCTGTAAAAGATGATTACAATAGCTGGAACGGTACAGGCAACACACAAGGCTTGTTGATGTGGGCTTGGGTGGCAGTGGTGGTGCAGGTTCCTAAGTGGTGCGAGATTCAAAATGGCTGGCGCGGGAATCTTCCTTTCTCCTCACTGATAAAATAGCGTTCTCACAGGAAAATATTGGCCTCACTTTTAAGACGTTAACCTAGAGTAGTGGTTGATGGTAGGGCCCCGGATTGGTACAATATCATTGGATATCGATGCGTGGGTGGCAGGAGGCGCTGGACACACGTGATGTGGGCACTTGAGATTTCGTTGTTCAGAAAATTAATTCTGAATCACACCGCTGCTACCAGTATTCGTTGCCTTCTTGGATGTATGTTGGTTGTAGTTTTCCACAGTAGACACTACAGTAGTTTTATTGAGTGAGGCAACAAGGTGTATAACTGGCCAGCCGAGATCCAACCTGCTCTAGGTCTGTGAGAATACAGAGGCATGCTAGAAGCACGGCTGGTGCCGCTCTGTCTGGTATGACGTCAGAGGCCTTGTTATAACTAATATTGTGTGGTGGTCTTGCTATGGGGGACTTGGTATTATTAAGGGGTAAGGGTAGTTAGAAGACAGAGTATCAAATATGGGAGAGCTAAAAGGCCCGGCCCCAAAATAAACTATCCACAGTAATAATACCTTGCTACTAGACCATATATGTCAGTCTAAGGGTTGATCAATGCACTCCCACACAGGAAGAAGGGATACTCTATAATTCATGTACTTATTTATTAACCCCTTAACAACCCCCCCCCCATATACACTCACACCAATAACAATAATAATAACAACTTTACCACCCTATCTTACGTTAAAAGCCTTGGTCCACATAGACAGGATACAAGGTTTACACTGAGAACAAGCTAGGGTAAAGTACTACTAGATAAGCACTGAAGCTGGATGCAGCTTAGGGTAATGAAACCACGTGGGACCCTAATACAAAACACAACACTTAGGGGTACCCAAAACACTGGCAAATACTACCCCCAGGTCTCACCAATCGTTACTACCAGAGTAGGCACACTTAAACACCATACAGTACTTAACTTAATGGTACAGGAACTTAAGGTAAGGGAAATAAGTAAGAGGAGAAGGGAGGAGAGAAGGGGGGCAGCCACAGAGTAGGTCTCGTCCCCATGAACGCCAGCCAGAGAAGAACGCTCCTAGCGACCAGCTAGGCCTCCCGCATGTCGTGGTGCCGGAAGGATCCTAATTGATCGTGCAGCTAAGCACATTAAAGATCTTCCCCTATGCAACGTATTGTTACTTACAAATGATTAAAGTATTAGTAAACATAGTTGGTGTTTATGTTATTATTTAATAATCAACCCCCAGCTCAGTCTTTAAATGCTCTTTGAGAAACAAGAATAATCTTACGTCTGGCAGGGAAGATACAAACAATTGCCGCTCGTGATGCACTCAACTGTACTACCAGAAAGTTTAATAGCTCAATTTTGACCTCTGGTTTCCACTGGAGAACCCAGGGTCGTAACACTCCTCCCCTCTTCAGAGAGAAAAAAAATGTGACTACTAGAATAGTAGTCATATTTTTTTGTAAGAGTATACAGAGAATAAAAAGAAAAAACATATGACAAAAACCAAAATTCAATCAAAAACAACAATTTCTCTGCAAGAAAAATACAAAGGAGTTCTCTGAAAGAAAAAAAAACACACAAAAAAACAAAAAAACAGGGAAGTAAATAATTTGGACACGGAATATTTAATGTCACAGGAGAACCTAAAAAAAAAAATAACTAAAGCATGACAGTTGGTAAATGGTTTCCTGTGGCTCAGATGAATGTTATTCAGGCAACCGGGACAGAGCATCGGCTATCACCTTGAGTCGGCCCGGTAGGTGGGTAATGGAAAGATTGAAGTCCTGTAGGTACAACGCCCACCTGAGGATGCATTTATTCTTACCCTTCATCTGAGTCAGGAAGACTAGTGGGTTATGGTCCGTGTACACTTCCACTATATTATCTGTGAGGTAAACTTCGAACTTTTTACATGTTAACACTAGCGCCAACGCCTCTTTTTCTACCACTGAATAATTGCGTTGCGCCTTGTCAAATTTCACAGAGTAATAATATACTGGGTGTTCCACCTGATCATCCCCAGTTTGCAACAACACTGCACCAGCACCCGAGTCAGACGCGTCAACATGAATTTTAAACGGTCGGTCGAACCTTGGACTAGCAAGCACTGGGGCGGAAGCTAAGATCAATTTCAAATTTTTAAATGCCTCTGCACAGTCTGATGACTACTTAAATTTAACGGCTTTCCGCAACAAGTCTGTGAGAGGAGTGGCAACACTGGAAAAGTTCTGACAAAAGCGTCGATAGTACGCACACATACCGATAAATCTTTGAACGTCCTTTTTAGACTTTAGTACTGGATACTCCAGAATGGCACTGATTTTATCTTGCCGAGGTAACACTTTTCCTTGGCCCACTTCATAACCGAGGTACGTCACTGTGCCTTGGCCAAAATGACACTTTTTAGCATTTAAGGTAAGATTTGCCTTTTTCAAGATTGCGAACAACTGGCGTAACCTAGCTATGTGGTCAGCCCAATTACTGTCAAAGAGCACGATATCATCTAAATACGCCCGACAATTTGGCACCTTAGCGAGCAGAGAGTTCATGAGTCTCTGGAACGTGGCAGGAGCATTACGCAAGCCGAACGGTAACACTTGATACTCAAAAACACCTTCGGGTGTCACGAACGCAGTTAGTTGTTTAGCACGTTCAGTGAGTGGGATTTGATAATACCCCCTCGAGAGGTCGAATTTCGAGACGTACTTGGCATTTCCCATCTCGTCGATGCAGTCCTCGAGGAGGGGCAGCGGATAGGCATCCACAATGGTCACCTTGTTGAGCTGCCGATAGTCGGTGCATAATCGCCAGGAGCCGTCTGGTTTAGGGACCAAAAGGCAGGGCGAGCACCAAGAGCCCTGGCTCGGCCAGATGAGGCCGTGCTGGAGCAAGAAGTCGACCTCCTTCCGTACGATGGCCTTCTTATCTGGACTCATCCGATAGGGTTGAAGGCAAATGGGAGTGTAGTCCGTCAACTCGACATCATGGCAAATGGCATCAGTCTGGGTCGGGACCTCCCCGAACAGACTGGAGAATTCATCATCCAACGACTGCACCTCTTCACGTTGGGCCATCTGCAAATGGGACAGTCCTTCCTCCACAGCATTCACAGAACTAGAATTATTGAAAATGAGATTAGTTGGGTCCCCAGAACAATCATCCCCTCTCTCACTGGAAATGGAAACATTGGTTAGTGCAATGGGCCTGGGGCCCTAGAACTTCTTCATCCGATTTACATGTACGAGCATTACCTGGTTACGTTTGTCAGAGTGCCTCACTTTGTACGTGAGGTCCCAGTCTTTTCTGTCACAATGTAGGGGCCTTCGTACTTGTGGGACATAGTGTTCCCTAGTCGAGGCTTTAATACCAGGACAGGGTCGCCAGGCTGAAATACCCGTAGCCTCGTTTCGGTCTTTCATCTTTTCTTGGGCCTTCCCAAGATACTTTAGTGCAGCCGCCTTGCAGTCCTTGAGTCTCTGGTGGTGTTGCGCAAAGAAAGCCGAACCTTCAGTTAACGTTACGTTCCCTAACAGATTCTCCTGTAACATTTGCAAGGGTCCACGAACTTTATGGCCAAAGACTAACTCAAAAGGAGAACAACCCAGTGAACTTTGTAATCCCTCTCTAGCCGCAAACAAAACATATGGCAAATTCTCATCCCAGAAGGTGTGGGAACTCTCGCACGATGTCTTCAACATCTGCTTCAGAGTTAGATGGAAACGTTCAATTACCCCCTGACTCTGTGGATGGTATGGGCTGGAAACCTTATGAGTTATTCCATGGTCCTTACAAAATTGCTCAAAAATATCAGACTTAAAGTTAGTACCATTGTCAGTTTGCACGACCCGAGGCAGTCCAAAAGTGGAAAAAAATTGCAACATACGAGCAACAACAGTTTTTGCTCGGATTTTCCATACAGCAAAAGCCTCTGGGTAACGAGTAGTGATACACATCATTGTGATTAGGTAAATATTACCAGACTTAGTTCTAGGTAATGGTCCAACACAGTCCATTACCACATGAGAAAATGGTTCCTCTGGCACGACAATAGGCCTTAGATGAGCTTTAGGTGGAGTCTGGTTTGGTTTCCCAACCAGTTGACAAACAATACACGCATTACAAAATTTTGCCACATCGCTTTTCAGCTTGGGCCAGAAAAAATACTTTAAAATTTTGTGATACGTAATATTTATACCTTGATGTCCCCCCATAGTATCATCATGAGCAGCTGCTAAAACTCTTTCTCTATAGCAGGTCGGCAACATAACCTGGTGGACTACCTCCCACTCATTTGACAAGGGAGCACTCTGTGGTCTCCATTTTCTCATCAAAATCCGATCATTGTAGTAGTACCCAGTTGCTGCGTCTACAATTTCCTCCATAGAGACGGCTGTCTCATGACAATCTGCAAGAGTGGGGTCAGCTTTCTGTAACTCACTCAAGGAGGCATCTAGGCCTTGGTCAGATGCTATTGGCCGAGGCTCAACAGTGTTCTCCTCCACCTCCCCACTACTCTCGGTAGATGGCGGTGGCAGGCTCTCCACAATGTCCTCGGCCACGTCATCGAGTCGGGCCATGAATGTGTCTGCGAGGTCCACTTGGTTTTCACCACTAGGAAAGTTCCTTGTGTCCTCGGGATTTACCACCTTGGCAAGCACAGGGCTGCCCTTACATTTAAGTCCCATAGACCTGGTCACTGCGCACGCAGGGTACACAGCATTATCCTCTGCGGCGGGTGGATCCAGGCAAACCTTAGGGGTAGGCAACATAATAGGCAGTCTGGAGTCCCCTACCTTATCCCCTGCTAAATCATTACCAACTGTTACATCAACATTAGGGAAAGGTAGATATGAAGTGACTCCGACTGTACAAACACCCTTGTGGAAATCAGATTCCAGGGTAACCTTATGGAGGGGTACTGCTCGAGTATCACTAGTGACACCCTCGACCAGTACCACCTCTCCAGTGTCGAGAGTGTTGGCACCTTGCAACGCACTCTCTTAAATTAAAGTCTGGATGGCACCGGTGTCTCGGAAGATCACCACGTCCTTCCAGGAAGAACCCTCAGACAAAACTCTTACTCCCTTACTTGCCGAAGGCCTCAAGCCCTGTGTCACAACTAGAGTATTGGGTCTTTTTTCTGGGTACAGTTGCCAACAACGGCTAATAGTGTGGTTAGGACGATTACAGTGACCACAAAAACGTCGGGGAGAAGGGACATTACTAACAGAATTACCCTTCGGTTTACCCTTAGGTGCCGTGGGGCTAGACACTTTAACAGGGTTAGTTATGTCTGAAACAGAAGGTGCATTAGTTAAAGGGTTAGAATGAGTTGGTCTGGACTGGCTGTGGGTATAAGTTTTGCTACTCTGTGGGGTACAATTATTTTTATTTGGCCTTTTGCCCGCCAATTGGTAGTTTTCTGCCAACTTGGCCAAATCCCCTATTTTAGAATTTACCTCTACCCTACTTCTAATGTAATGTGAAACATTCTCTGGCATAATATCTATAAAATGCTCCATTAAAACTAAGTTCCTGAGAGCCTCGTATGTTTCGGCTTTCGCCGAGCGAATCCATCTATCAAACAATCTAATTTGATCATTAACAAATTCAGTGAGCGGTTGGTTGTGAGTAGGCCTAAGGTTGCGATAAACTTGGCGGTGAGCTTCAGGAGTAATTTCATATGCCCGCAAAATACATTCCCTGACTTTATCGTATTCAAAACACTCGTCGTCAGGCATGTTTATAAAAATATCTTGTGCTTTACCCCTAAGTCTTCCCTGTAGGATTTTCACCCACTCTTCCTTTGGCCAGTTCATGGACATGGCCAATCTCTGAAAATGGTTGAAAAACCTTTCAGGGTCTGACTCGGAAAATTCAGGCAAATTATGCTTTTTCTCATAATGCCTGGGGTTTGAATCCCCGGCAGGTGGAGGCCCAGTGGCATTCGCTCTAATTCTAGCCTCCTCGGTTTTGAGTCTTTGCTCCTCTAATTTTATTTTTGCTAACTCTAAAGCTAATTCTCTATCCCTATGAGTTGCACTTTCTGCTTGGCTAGGCTGGCATAAAGGTGTATCACTTGCCAATAGTTCTTCATCAATACAATGTTTTAATATTTCATTCACCAAAGTCCACTTTTTATCCGCGTCATTTAATTCTAGGCCAAATTCCTTGCCTAACAATACTAAATTAGACTTGGTAAGTTTCTTTATCTCTACTGCTGAAGGCTCCATTGCCAGTCTCTGCATTTCAGATGACATCACTAATAATTTTAGCTCCCAGCCAAAGAAAAAATTAAAAAATAAAAATTGGAAAAAAACAAAAATTTGCACGGCCCCTAACACAAGGCCACACTAACCTTAAACGTGAAGGGATCCAGCTGGTTGTCCAGTCAGTGCAAGAATGTCCTTTGCTAGATGAGCTGGACCCTAGGCTAGCACACAACCGTTCTGCGGAAAACAAAAAAAATTAGTTTTGGCACTCAAGAATCTAATTTTTTACACTTATAATGTTCCTCCCGGACTGGCCAACCACTTTTTATAACTAATATTGTGTGGTGGTCTTGCTATGGGGGACTTGGTATTATTGAGGGGTAAGGGTAGTTAGAAGACAGAGTATAAAATATGGGAGAGCTAAAAGGCCCGGCCCCCAAAATAAACTATCCACAGCAAAAATACCTTGCTACTAGACCATATATGTCAGTCTAAGGTTGATCAATGCACTCCCACACAGGAAGAAGGGATACTCTATAATTCATGTACTTATTTATTAACCCCCTTAACAACCCCCCATATACACTCACACCAATAACAATAATAATAATAACTTTACCACCCTATCTTACGTTAAAAGCCTTGGTCCACATAGACAGGATACAAGGTTTACACTGAGAACAAGCTAGGGTAAAGTACTACTGGATAAGCACTGAAGCTGGATGCAGCTTAGGGTAATGAAATCACGTGGGACCCTAATACAAAACACAACACTTAGGGGTACCCAAAACACTGGCAAATACTACCCCCAGGTCTCACCAATCGTTACTACCAGAGTAGGCACACTTAAACACCATACAGTACTTAACTTAATGGTACAGGAACTTAAGGTAAGGGAAATAAGTAAGAGGAGAAGGGAGGAGAGTAGGGGTGCAGCCACAGAGTAGGTCTCGTCCCCACGAACGCCAGCCAGAGAAGAACGCTCCTAGCGACCAGCTAGGCCTCCCGCATGTCATGGTGCCAGAAGGAGCCTAATTGATCGTGCAGCTAAGCACATTAAAGATCTTCCCCTATGCAACGTATTGTTACTTACAAATGATTAAAGTATTAGTAAACATAGTTGGTGCCTTTGTTATTATTTAATAATCAACCCCCAGCTCAGTCTTTAAATGCTCTTTGTGAAACAAGAATAATCTTACGTCTGGCAGGGAAGATACAAACAATTGCCGCTCGTGATGCACTCAACTGTACTACCAGAAAGTTTAATAGCTCAATTTTGACCTCTGGTTTCCACTGGAGAACCTAGGGTCGTAACAGGCCTACTCGCCTATGATTGGTTATGTTCAACCGTCATACAATTTGAGTATTAATACACCCACTGCCGCCCACATGATAAGTTTGGTGTCCATTACTGCCCAAATGATAGGAATGGCCTCCACTGCCGGCCGCATACAGGATGAGTATAGGGTTCAGTACCGCCCACGGGATGGGCATGGGTCCATTACCGACCACAAAATGCTTATGGGGTCAAGTACCGCCCACAGGATAGGTATGGGGTCCACTACCGCCCACAGGATTGGTTTGGAGACCACTGTCATCCACAGGAAGGTCAACCAACGCCGACAGGATTGCTTTGGGGACCACTATCACCCACAGAATGGGTATGTGGGTCCACTACTGCCTACAGGGAGGGTATGGGGGTCTTGTCCATCCACAGAATGGGTATGTGCACTACTACCGCTCACGAAATAAGTATGGGGTCCATTACCGCCTACAGGATTTGTATGAGGTCCACTACCGTTTACAGGATAGGTTTTGGGTCGACAACTAATCACAGGATGGGTATGGGGGGTCACTACTACCCACAGGATTGGCATGGGGGTCCACTACCGCCCACAGAATGGGTACTGGGTCCACTACCACCCCCAAGATGGGCATAGGGGTACACTACAGCCCACAGAATTCGTATGGGGTGCACTACCGCCCACAGGATGGTTATGGGGTCCACTACTGCCTACATGATGGCTATGGGGTCACTACCACCCACAGGATTGGTATGGGGTCCACCTCCGCCCGCAGGATGGGTACGGGGTCCACTACCACCCACAAGATGGGCATGGGGTCCACTACTGCCCACAGGATGGGTATGGGGTCCACTACTGCCTACAGGATGGCTGTGCGGTCACTCCCACCCACAGGATGGGTATGGGGTCCAATACCGCCCACAGGATGGGTATGGGGGTCCAATACCGCCCACAGGATGGGTATGGGGTCCAATACCGCCCACAGGATGGGTATGGAGTCCAATACCGCCCACAGGATGGGAATGGGGTCCAATACCGTCCATAGGATGGGTCTAGGGTTCAATACCACCCTCAGGATGGGTATGAGGTCTAATACCGCCCACAGGATGGGTATGGGGTCCAATACCGCCCAATTTCCGTAGGTTAATTATGATGTAGGATCGCTATTAAGAACTTAATTATAAACCAACCAAGAATTATATACTAAGAATTTCTTTGCACCCATCTCAGGTGGTAATGAAACCAGTCTCGACCCACTGGACATGTCATAAACAACTCAAATTCAAATTAATTTTTTTTCAGGTAAAAGTACATACACAGATGGCGAGTTACAAACATAATGTTGGATTTATAAATAGAGCTGGTACCTAAAGCTACTAATACGCATAGCGTTTCGGGCAAACTGAACTATACCACCATCTATGAACTATAACAATTGAACTATAGCACCATCTATGCCAGAGAAAATTCAAAATGATATGTGTGTGTGTGCTTACTAGTAATGTGTTTCCAACAAGTGTAATAGGGAAATGTAGATCTAGGAATAAGTAATAGAGAAAGTCAATAAAATAGAACACACAGGTGATTGTATGCATGCACTTGGGAGTGCAGAGACCGGGGGTGTATACCTGCATGTGCGAGGACAGAGACAGGGGGTGTATACCTGCATGTGCGAGGACAGAGACAAGTGGGTGTATACATGCATGTTGGAGGACAGAGACGGGGGTGTATACATTCATGTTCGAGGACAGAGACGGGGGGTGTATACCTGCATGTTGGAGGACAGAGACGGGGGTGTATACATGCATTTGGGAGGACAGAGAGAGGTGAGGGTATTCATGCAGGTGGGAGGACAGAGACAGGTGAGGGTATACATGCATGTGGGAGGACAGAGAGAGGTGAGGGTATACATGCATGTGAGAGGACAGAGACAGGTGAGGGTATTCATGCATGTGGGAGGACAGAGACAGGTGAGGGTATTCATGGTATGTGGGAGGACAGAGACAGGTGAGGGTATACATGCAAGTGGGAGAACAGAGACAGGTGGTGTACCGTATATAGACCTGAAAAAGTGTAACATGGCGACAAGCAGAAAATATTGAATCACAAGAACTCCGACGACCATTCCCTTACCCTGCCATAAACACTGAAATATGACACGTACCCTACCACTGAAGCTACCCTGACCACAGGTCCACCAACAACATTTCCCTCCCTCCCTGCCTGCCTGCCTCCCACTATTAAATCTACATTTGAATACACATTGATATTATTTCATTGCACTGTCATTGTACACCACGTTAGTGGGAACATGTGTGTAAATTGTACTGGCATTGAACAGCACGCTAGTAGGGACTATAGTGTGTCAGTTGTGCTGGCACTGTACAGCCCGTTAGTGTGGACTAGTATGTAAATCGTACTGGCATTGTACACCACGCTTGCGTGTAAATTGTACTGGCATTGTAAAGCACGCTGGTGGGGACTATCGTGCGTTGTACTGGCATTGTAAAGCACGCTGGTGGGGACTATCGTGCGTTGTACTGGCATTGTACAGAACGTTAGTATGGGCTAGTGTGTAAATTGTACTGGCATTGTACAGCACGCTAGTGTGTAAATTGTACTGGCATTGTACAGCACGCTAGTGTGTAAATTTTACTGACATTGTACAGCATGCTAGTGTGTAAATTTTACTGACATTGTACAGCACGCTAGTGTGTAAATTTTACTGACATTGTACAGCACGCTAGTGTGTAAATTTTACTGACATTGTACAGCACGCTAGTGTGTAAATTTTACTGACATTGTACAGCACGCTAGTGTCCAGTAGGTCGAGATTGGTTTCACCTGAGATTGGTGGGAAAAAAATCTTGCTGCAAGAATTTGTATTCTCAGAGTTAACTAGGGTAACTAATATATATGTTTCCTAAATAAATACTTTAATTACAAATATTTGAAAATATCTGGTATGTTTCCGAATTTCTGATGATATAGAACATATTGTGGTTTATAATTAAGTTCTTAATAGTGATACTGCACCATAATTACCATAATTTCACTGCTAGGTCAACTGCTGATAATTTCACTGCTAGGTCAAATTTCACTGCTAGGTCAACAGATCATTGTATATAACACATTGAGAAAGAATGAAGGTTAGATCTAAAAATTTTGTTTATTATACACTCGCACATTTATTGGGTCTTTTCTTCGCCTTCATTCAAGCACTACGACATTACAGTAGTTATTATTACATTATACAGTATAATTTTGATTACTATTATTATTATTATTATTAACAGGAGAGGGGGGGGAATTTTTTATCATGTCCACATTCCAATGCCCCCTTCACAGGGCTGGGGGTGCGGAGGTGCACAATAAACTACCCATGCACCTACGGCGGCAGCTTGTCGAAGGCGGAAGTGGAGCATATCTTGAGATCTTCTTCTTGAGATGATTTCGGGGTTTAGCGTCCCCACGGCCAGGTCCTCGACCAGGCTTCAATTTTGTTACACACACCCAGGAAGCAGCCTGTAGCAGCTGTCTAACTCTCAAGTACCTATTTACTGCTAGGTAACAGGAGCATCAGGGTGAAAGAAACTTTGCCCATTTGTTTCCGCCTCCACCGGGGATAGAACCCGGAACCTTAGAAGTACGAAACCCGAGCATTGTCCACTCAGCCGTCAGGACCTATAACATAATTCAACCCGTTCTCGCAAATTTAATAAGTCAATATTGACTTATTAAATATGTGCATAGGTGACATACTTAACATAATAGATACCCTTAAAAAGATTCATAGAAAACACCGACCTTACCTAACCTTGTTAGTATCTTAAGATAAGCATCTTATTGCTTCGTAATTACAATTATTACCTAACCTATAATAGGTATAGGTTAAGTAATAATTGTAATTACGAAGCAATAAGATGCTTATCTTAAGATACTAACAAGGTTAGGTAAGGTTGGTGTTTTCTATGTATCTTTTTAAGGTATATCTATTATGTTTAGTATATCACCTATGCACGTAGTTAATAAGTCAATATTGACTTTACGAATTTGCGAGAACGGGTTGCATAATTATGAGGAGAAAGCGCTAAGCCAGTATGATTATACAGCACAAGGAAAGGATATGGGATAGACGCTGGGATTGTGAGGAAGGACGGAAGGAAAGGTGCCTAATCCCCTTCGACTGTTGAGGATCGAACTCCGACCTGCAAGAAGTGAGATTAGCCACCAGCCCACGTGGTTGGTGGCTATTTCTCCTAGGCTATTTCTCCTGATAATTAGTGATGGCTCTTATTTTGATTAGGGGTCTGTAATTAATTAAGCTTTTATTCTTAATGTATATTACAATGCCGGTAAAATATACTTCTTGATGAGTATGGGGTGTAAAATGAACTACCACTCACAAGATGAGTTTAGGGAACACAATGAACTACCACTCACAGGATGAGTATAGGGAACACAATGAACTACCACTCACAGGATGAGTGTAGGGAACACAATGAACTACCACTCACAGGATGAGTATAGGGAACACAATGAACTACCACTCACAGGATGAGTATAGGGAACGCAATGAACTACCACTCACAGGATGAGTTTAGGGAACACAATGAACTACCACTCACAGGATGAGTATAGGGAACACAATGAACTACCACTCACAGGATGAGTATAGGGAACACAATGAACTACCACTCACAGGATGAGTATAGGGAACACAATGAACTACCACTCACAGGATGAGTTTAGGGAACACAATGAACTACCACTCACAAGATGAGTTTAGGGAACACAATGAACTACCACTCACAGGATGAGTATAGGGAACACAATGAACTACCACTCACAGGATGAGTATAGGGAACACAATGAACTGCCACTCATAAGATGAGTATGGGTTGCATAAGAAACTGTTTATTTATTTATTTATATACAAGAAGTTACATTGGGTTTATGAAAGTTCATAGCATGATGTGTTTACATTCTTGTAAAGCCACTAGTATTTACAGCGTTTCGTAACAGCAACTCGTTTCGCACAGTAAACAAAGATTGACACGATGAGAAAGGGTTCCACAATATATTCACCTAGTTGTGTTTGCGGGGGTTGACCTCTGGCTCTTTGGTCCCGCCTGGTTTTTTGGGGGGGAACCCGCTCTTTGGTTCCAATGTACTATGACTCACAGGATGAGTAAGAGGTGCACAATAAACAACCACTTACTGGATGAGTATGGATTGCACAAACTACTGGTAAGAAGATGAGTATGAGTTGCACAATACATTACCCCACAGAGAGTGAGTACGGGGTGCATGTAAACAAAGACTCACAGGATGTGTATGGGGTGCACAATAAACTTCCACTCACAGGATGAGTCTATGACATTTGTGCTCTATATTAGGGTAACTAAAATACACCTGTTTCCAAAATAAATACTTTAATGACAAAGTAATGAACGTTGTTGATCGTGTTACTGAAATTAACTGTCAAATTTGTATAAAAATGCTTAGGATAGCATAACATACCCACCCTGTGGGCGGTAGTAGACATCATACTTATCATGTGGGTGGCAGTGAACGCAATACCCACCCTGTGGGTGGTAGTGGACCCTATGCGCGTCCAATGGTTGGTAGTTAACCCCATACCCATCCTGTGGGCGGTAGTGGAGCCAATACCCACCCTGTGGGTGGTAGTGGACCCTATGCGCGTCCAATGGGTGGTAGTTAACCCCATATCCATCCTGTGGGCGGTAGTAGACGATATACCCATCTTGTAAGCGGTAGTTAACAATATACCCATCCAGTGGCGGTACTGGACCTTATACTCATCCTGTGGGCGGCATTGGAAGCATACCCATCCTGTGGGTGGTAGTTGACACAATTCTCATCCTTTGGGTGATTGTGGACCCCATACCTATTCTGTAGGCGGTATAGTGGACGCAACACACATCCTGAGGGAGAAAGTGGAACATATGCCCATCCAGTGGGCAGTAGTAGACCCCATTCTCATCCTGTTGATGATTGTGGACCCCAAACCCATCCTGTGGGTAGTAGTGGACCCCATGTCCATCCTGCAGGCGGTAGTGGACGCCATACTCATCTTGTGGGTGGTAGTGGACCATATACCCATCCAGTAGGCGGTAGTGGACCCCCATACCCATCCTGTGGATGATACAGGTCCCGATACCCATCCTATGGGCAGTTGTGGACCCAAACCCATCCTACAAATGGTACGGACCCCTTACCCACTTAACAGGTGGTATTGGACCGTATACCCATCCAATATCATCGTCGCCCCTAAATCAACAACAACAGCATACCCATCCTACAGTTCGTTGTAGACACCATACCATCCTGTTTGCAGTAGTTTATCCCGTAGACATTCAAACGTAACATCATTTTCTGTTGCCGTTCCTACAATTCATTCTTTATAGACTTTCAAAGCACAAACTAGTGTATATGATGTTGATTTCTGAAGCACTCCTATTCTATGTAACAATTTATAGTGATTATTATAATTTTCTAAGAACAACTAATATTTCTAAAAACAAGACTACGAGCCTTCAATAGGATGTAGCTGAATCTGTAATATTCTAAGAGCATGGACAATAGTAGGTCAATTTCACAATCCATGAGGGACCTGACAATTACAATTTTCGTTCAAATTAAACCAATCACGACTATTCTGCTGTCTACGGCCATGGACGGGTACTGTCATACGTAAATTGGTACGTGAGGAGGAGTTAGTGCCTTGAAAAAAATATCACTGGGAATATATCACGTATGTACTAATTGATAAGTAACATATTGACTACAAGTATTAAATCATATATGTACCCACACTTACCACACAGTACGTTGCGCGTTGTTCATCGTGCGCGCGCTGTTGTGGAGCTTTGTTCAGCGTGCACACACTGTTGTGGAGCGTTGTTCAGCGTGCACACACTGTTGTGGAGTGTTGTTCAGCGTGCACACACTGTTGTGGAGCGTTGTTCAGCGTGCACACACTGTTGTGGAGCGTTGTTCAGCGTGCACACGCTGCTGTGGTGCGTTGTTCAGCGTGCACACACTGTTGTGGAGCGTTGTTTAGCGTTCTCACACTGTTGTGGAGCGTTGTTCAGCGTGCTCACACTGTTGTGGAGCGTTGTTCAGCGTGCTCACACTGTTGTGGAGCGTTGTTCAGCGTGCTCACACTGTTGTGGAGCGTTGTTCAGCGTGCTCACACTGTTGTGGAGCGTTGTTCAGCGTGCACACACTGTTGTGGAGCGTTGTTCAGCGTGCACACACTGCTGTGGTGCGTTGTTCAGCGTGCACACACTGTTGTGGAACGTTGTTCAGCGTGCACACACTGTTGTGGAGCGTTGTTCAGCGTGCTCACACTGTTGTGGAGCGTTGTTCAGCGTGCTCACGCTGATACCTGGTTGATGGGGTTCTGGGAGTTCTTCTACTCCCCACGCCCGGCCCGAGGCCAGACTTGACTTGTGAGAGTTTGGTCCACCAGGCTGTTGCTTGGAGCGGCCCGCAGGCCCACATACCCACCACAGCCCGGTTGGTTCGGCACTCCTTGAAGGAAACAATCTAGTTTCCTCTTGAAGATGTCCCGGTTATTCCTGTAATATTTCTGATGCTCGCTGGTAGGACGTTGAACAACCGTGGACCTCTGATGTTCATACAGTGTTCTCTGATTGCGCCCATCGCACCTCTGCTCTTCACTGGTTCTATTCTGCATTTTCTTCCATGCCGTTCACTCCAGTACGTTGTTATTTTACTGTGCAGATTTGGGACCTGTCCCTCCAGTATTTTCCATGTGTATATTATTTGGTATCTCTCTCGTCTCCTTTCTAGTAAGTACATTTGGAGAGCTTCGAGACGATCCCAATAATTTTCTGTATTCCCTCAATTTCAGCAATCTCTCCTGCTCTGAAGGGGGAAGTGAGTATTGAGCAGTACTCAAGACGGGACAACACGTGATTTGAAGAGTACAACCATTGTGATGGGATCTCTGGACTTGAAGGTTCTCGTAATCCATCCTATCATTTTTCTGGCTGACGCAATACTTGCTTGGTTATGCTCCCTAAACGTTAGGTCGTCGGACATCATTATTCCCAAATCCTTGACATGCTGTTTTCCTACTATGGGCAGATTCGATTGTGTTTTGTACCCTGTATTATGTTTAAGATCCTCATTTTTGCCGTATCTGAGTACCTGGAATTTATCACCGTTAAACATCATGTTATTTTTGCTGCCCAATCGAAAACTTTGTTAATATCTGTTTGTAGTTTATCAAAGTCTTCAGCAGAGGTAATTTTCATGCTGATTTTTGTATCATCTGCAAAGGATGACACGAGGCTGTGACTTGTGTTTTTGTCTATATCTGATATGAGAATAAGGAATAGCAGTGGTGCAAGGACTGTACCCTGAGGTACAGAGCTTTTAACTGCGCTCGGACTCAATTTTACTTGATTGACTGTTACTCTTTGTGTTCTGTTCGACAGGAAATTGAGTATCCAGCGTCCTACTTTACCAGTTATACCCAATGACCTCATTTTGTTTGCAATCACTCCATGGTCACATTTGTCGAATGCCTTTGCAAAATCTGTCTACGCGACATCAGCATTATGTTTTTCCTCTAATGCCTCAGTGATTTTGCCATAGTGGTCAAGTAGCAGTGAAAGGCATGATCTTCCTATTCTAAATCCATGTTGGCCTGGGTTGTGGAGGTCATTGGTTTTCATGAACCTAGTGACCTGACTCCTGATCACTCTCTCAAATACTTTTATTACATGGGATGTTAGTGCAACTGGTATATAATTCTTTGCCAATGCTTTGCTCCCTCCCTTGTGTAGAGGGGCAATTTCTGCTGCTTTACGCGCATCTGGTATCTCTCCTGTGTCCAAGCTCTTCCTCCACACTATACTGAGTGCCTGTGCTACTGGCACTTTGCATTTCTTTATAAATATTGAATTCCATGAGTCTGAACCCGGGGCTGAGTGCATTTGCATATTGTAAATTTCTCTTTTAAAATCTGCCACGCTCGTGTTGATATCAGTTATATTTACAGATGTTTGAGTATCATTCACAAAGAAATTGTTCGAATCTTTCACTTTCATGCCGAGTATCGGAGTGCTAAACATTATCCTCATACTGCTTTTTTAGAATTTCACTAATTTCTTTGTCATCCTCAGTGTATGAACCTTCACTAATACGAATAGTCCAATACTGGCAGTGGTTTTTGGTTTTGATTTAGCATATATAAAAAAATATTATGGGTTTTTCTTTATTTCTTGAATTGCTTTCTGTTCTAGTTGCCTTTCTTCAGTCTGATAGGAATGCTTCAGTCTCTGTTCGATTTCTTCAATCTCCCTGTTTAAATTATTTCTTCTCTGTATGGAGAGTCGTGTCTGCTTAAGCGTTTCTATTAATTTCTTCCTCCTTTTGTAATGTCGTTTGCGTTCTCTTTCTACATTCGACCTCTTTCTGGCTTTCCTCAAAGGAACAGGTTTCAGACAGACTTCATATGCTTCAGAAGTCAGTTTTTCTATTCCTTGTGTAGGATTTTTATTTCTTAGAACATTTTCCCATTGAATGTTTGTAAGTTCCCTGTTTATTTTCTCCCAGTCTATCCTCTTATTATTAAAATTGAATTTATTGAACAACCCTTCTCGCTTGTTGTTTCTCTTGGGCCTACTACCGTTATTAGTGTTAGTTTGCATTTCAATGAGCTTGTGGTCCGAGTACGTAGTGTCTGAGACAGTAATGTCTCTGATTAGCTCCTCATTGTTCGTGAATATCAGGTCCAGCGTGTTTTCGTTCCTAGTTGGTTCTGTAATCTGCTGACTGAGCGAGAATTTGTCACAGAATATCAGTAGTTCTCTGACTTGTTGTTGGTTATTTCCAGGTTGACTTCCTGCTATGATGTTATTGTTTACTATTCTCCATTTTAAACTGGGTAGATTGAAGTCTCCAAGGAAGATGATATCTGGTACTGGGTTTGCTAGGTTATCACGGATATTCTCTATTTTGTGGATCTGGTCAGTGAATTCCTCAACTGTTGCATCTGGCGGTTTGAATATTAAAATAATAAGTAGATTCATACTTTCTACCTTGATTCCAAGTACCTCTACCACCTCATTGGACGAGTTCAGAAGCTCTGTGCATGCCAGCTCCTCTTTAATATACAGACCTACTCCTCCACTTGACCTAATTACTCTGTCACATCTATATAGATTATAATTCGGAATCCAGATTTCACTATCTATGTGGTCTTTTGTGTGGGTTTCTGTAAATGCACCAAATATTGAGTTCGATTCTATTAGGAGGCCATTCATGAACTTAACTTTATTTCTTGATTTTGGTTTCAAGCCTTGTGGTGCGTTGTGCAGTGTGCACACGCTGTTGTGGTGCGTTGTTCAGTGTGCACACGCTGTTGTGGTGCGTTGTTCAGTGTGCACACGCTGTTGTGGTGCGTTGTTCAGTGTGCACACGCTGTTGTGGTGCGTTGTTCAGTGTGCACACGCTGTTGTGGAGCGTTGTTCAGTGTGCACACGCTGTTGTGGTGCGTTGTTCAGTGTGCTCACACTGTTGTGGAACTGTATTTCGTACAACACGAACAACGGAATACACCTTTCGCGTAGATGCTGAGCAACAAGATGATTTCTTGTCACAGCATCCATCACCTGTCAAATGTTGAATGTTGTGATCACGTTGGTTTCCCTTAAATCCCTACCAATTAGCGCCTGCAGGACACGCTAAGACGTCTCCACTTTACTATGCATCTTGACCGAAAGATTCTCCGATGCAAACTTGTCTTTGTGCGGGGCTGTAATGTTTCCAATTATTGAAAGCGAACAATAAATGCAAGTAAGATAAGTTTAGATTGAGTAGAGAGATGGGTAAATACGGGATTAGAAATAGGATTTGTTGATTTATGGAATACGTTGCCAAGAATTATGAAGATGCAAGGTGGGTAGATTGTTTACAGAAGAGGCTAGACAAGAGAATGAGTGATTGTGGGATTGTGAAAATAGAATCTACCTTGCATGGGGACCCAATAGGTATTATGCAGTTTCCCCTAAAGGCGGGGTCCAAGAGCTACGAGCTAGATTCTTCTTACACAGGTACTGCAGAGATAACATCTCTCGGGTGTCGTAGTCATAAGGGCCTGGGTTCGATTCCTGGCCGAGATAGAAACCAATGGGCAGTGTTTATCACCTCATGCTCCTGTTTACCTATTGCAATTAAATAGGGACCTGGGAGTTAGACAGCAGCTACGGGCTGCTTTCTGGGAAAATATGTGTGTGAATGTGTGTGTGTGTGTGTGTGTGTTTTCACCTTTTCACCTATTTGTGCTTTTGGGGATTGAGCTCTGCTCTTTCAGTCCGCCTCTCAACTGTCAAACAACTGTTTCTAACTACTACTACTACTACTATTTTTTCCCCACACCACACACACACACACACCAGGAAGCAACCCGTGACAGTTGATTAACTCCCAGGTACCTATTTACTGCTAGGTGGCAGGGGCATAGGGTGAAAGAAACTCTGCTCATTGTTTCTCGCCGGCGCCCGGGATCGAACCCGGGACCACAGAATCACGTGTCCAGCGATAATGTACTCACCTATTTGTACACACCTATTTGTGCTTGCGGGGGTTGAGCTTTGGCTCTTTGGTCCCGCCTCTCAACTGTCAATCAACTGATGTACAGATTCTTGAGCCTATTGGGCTCTATCATATCTACATTTGAAACTGTGTATAGAGTCAGCCTCCACCACATCACTGCCTAATGCATTCCATCGGTTATCTACTCTGACACTGAAAAAGTTCCTTCTAACTTCTCTGTGGCTCATGTGGGTACTCAGTTTCCACCTGTGTCCCCTTGTTCGCGTCCCACCAGTGTTGAATAGTTTATCACACAATGTGTGATAAATGAGTGATGTGTGACAATAGTTCACACACAATGTACTCACCTAGTTGTGTTTGCGGGGGTTGAGCTCAGGCAAGCCTGATGCGATGTAAGTGTACTTCTGTTACTGTACTACTCCCTTTCGTCAAACTAAGGGGTTCGTAGTTGGTTGAATTCTTGTACCAACCCGCAGATCCTGATGTTGCAACTGCTGTGTTGTGGTCACTATATCTTTTGCATTGCTCTGTTTCTAATTACTTTCTTAATCTGTGATAGACTCTGTGGTATGTAAATGTCTACATTTCTTCTCTTAGTTGCAAGTTTTGCAGCTTCGTCTGCAATGTCATTTCCTATTATTCCCACATGACTTGGCACCCAGTTGATAAGTACCCGTCGGCCTTGTCGTTTGAGTGTTTGCATTAATGATATGACATTTGTAATCAGATGGATGTTATCACATATGTGTTCTTGTTGCAAGGTTTCAATGGCGGTTCTCGAATCTGTATGTATGATAACATGTTGTCGGTGTTTAGCAAGAGCATGTTCCAAAGCCTTTTGAATGGCTAGCATCTCTGTTTGTAAAGTCGAACACTCATTTGAGAGCCTCCAAGTAATTACAACGTTTCCTGCTTTAGCTGCAGCTCCGGTTTCTTGTCCCTGCTGGTCTATTGATCCATCTGTGAAGTATGTGAAGCTGTCGGATGCCATGTTTGCTTCTATATGCATCTGTGCAATGTTACGTAGCAGATGAGGATTTGTCTGGTTCTTTTTTCCTTCAATAAAAAATAATATTAAAGTCTGCTGGCGGAGATTCCCAAGGGGCTTGCATAACAAAGTCTGCATGTATTTCGTCGACACCCTTCTCAGTGAGGGTGTTTGTTATATCGAATGTATTGATGGTGTTTATCGCACTATGTGTCCACCTGTTGCTATTGGAGGCTCTTCTGTCCAAAGTTAGTGCTCCAGTGATTATATCTTTAAGTGAACTGATTCAAGGTCTAGTCAATATCTTGGTCCGGTTTACGGTGACGGTAGACCACACTTTGGTTGGGATCGCTCTGATGGAAGCTCTGCATGTGCAGTTGTCCAAGTTGGTGGGCCTCCAGTTGCTTCAGGGCAACCGTGTTGTGGTTAAGTTCCACCACCAGGCTGTCTTTCAGGCGTTTCTCTGGCAGTACGAGGGGGCATATTTTCCCTCAACCGGGTGATGCCGGATCGGTCAAAGTGGTAAACCTCAGTGTCGCTGTGACCTATGTGACTAACCATGAACCCCCCCCCCCCCCCCGATCCTGTATCTCAAGTTAAGGTGAAAAAATAATAACTGGTGTACAGCTGTACACCAGTCATCGCCCCATGAAACTGTCAGTGTGATAACCAGAAATTACTAGAGTTATCATGGGTGTTTATGTTAGTTCATTCTGTGCCTCGCGGGTAGTCGAGACAGGTGATATTAAAGCATATTAACTCTGCTGAGTCATTCCTACCGAGATTAGGCTTATTGCTTATCTTTGCTGGCGTGATACTCTCATTTAACTTAACGAAACCCTCCAAATGTAATTATGTTAAGCTTAGTCTGCACACCTATGTTAGTATTTCAAACGATTTCCTTTAACTCCTTCCTAAGTACTACCACACGCCTGAATACGTTAGTCTACTTTAGTCACCTTTGGCATAGCTGGGTAGTGCTGCTTCACAGCCCTGAACCTAATCTATTATAACATTTGGTGGGAACCCCTGTAGTTTCTTATGCCCAATAACGACTACCGTTTGGCCAAGATTACAACCTAGTGACGAGAGATGACAATAGTCGGGTGGTAGAGATTACCACCTTGTGACCTTATGTGACCATACATCGAAACATCAGAGTCGTGACGGTTGTTCTAGCGACAATTTGCCACATGCCATGAGTGTTGGCAGTGTAACACATCCGGCACCCTTATTCAGGTTTGCAGGCTGTTGCAATCCTTGCAAGTGTGAAAATCCATTTCATCTCATTCAGTATTATTAACAATAAAACTGCATTATTAACATTGCTTCAATATTATTAGAATTGCTTCAATATTATTACAATTTCTTCAATATTATTAGCATTGTTTCAGTGCAGTCAATAAGTGCAATCCTGTCTAGGCTTCAGTTGAAGCCTCAGGACCACCAAAGGATTTAGTTGAATTCCAGGTTTCATTGCTTATGAGCATGTTCTGGTTAAGTGGCTTAGGTGTGTGCATAGGAGTTCCAAATAAGCAGGTTCGAATCCTCCTCATGGCTCCAACTAATTCTCTAATTGTTTCAGAATTTTTAATTGTTTTATTATAATTATAATTGTTTTAGTATTAATAGCATTGTTTCAGTATTATTAACATTGTTTCAGTATTATTAGCATTTTTCATTATTATTAGCACTGTTGCATAATTATTAACAAGGTTTCTGAATTATTAGCATTGTTTTCAGCATTTTTTCACGTTTTCAGTAACATTTTGCATTATTTCATTATTAATAGCAATTTTTAGTATTATTACCATTGCTGCGATATTATTAGCATTATTTCAATATTATTTGCTTTGTTTCAGAAATATTTCAATTTTATTTGCTCTGCTTATTTTAGAATTATCAGCATTTTTTTTTTCAAAAATAGTCTCATGGTTTCAGTATTATTAGTATTGTTTCAACATTATCAACATTACTAAAAAAATATCAGATTAGTATCATTCCTTCAGAATTATCATTGTCTCAGTATAACCAGCATATTTTTAAAAATATTATCATTGTTTCAATAATATCATTATTTCCGTACTGTTATTTTTTTATGTAAAATTTTGGGTATTGTTCCAGAATTATCAGCATTCCAAAAGAACTATTATAAAAATTTCTCGATTATTTTGATAGTTCAAATATATAATTATTATTAGCATAGAGTCATCAAATTTAGCATTGCATCATTGTCATTTATTTATATTCAACATTGTTTCGGTGTTTTTGAATTGTTTAAGTATTAATAGAATTTTTTTCAAAATTAATTTGACCGTAAATATTCATAAAAATCACTAAAAATCTAGTATTACATATATATATATATATATATATATATATATATATATATATATATATATATATATATATATATATATAACTGAAAACTCACACCCCAGAAGTGACTCGAACCCATACTGCCAGGAGCAATGCAATTGGTATGTACAGGGACGCCTTAATCCGCTTGACCATCACGACCGGACAAAAGGAAGTGATAGCCAAAGCTATTTGAACCACTTCCCCGCCGGCACTCGGATGGTAATCTTGGGCATAGCATTTTATCAAATCACCTCATTCTTTGGGGCACACGTGAGGAACACAAATGCAAACAAGCCTGAATGGTCCCCAGGACTATATACAACTGAAAACTCACACCCCAGAAGTGACTCGAACCTATACTGCCAGGAGCAACGCAATTGGTATGTACAGGGACGCCTTAATCCGCTTGACCATCACGACCTGATAAAAGGAAGTGATAGCCGAAGCTATTTGAACCACTTCCCCACCGGCACTCGGATGGTAATCTTGGGCATAGCATTTTATCAAATCGTGATGGTCAAGCGGATTAAGGCGTCCCTGTACATACCAATTGCGTTGCTCCTGGCAGTATGGGTTCGAGTCACTTTTGGGGTGTGAGTTTTCAGTTGTATATAGTCCTGGGGACCATTCAGGCTTGTTTGCATTTGTGTTCCTCACGTGTGCCCCAAAGAATGAGGTGATTTGATAAAATGCTATGCCCAAGATTACCATCCGAGTGCCGGCGGGGAAGTGGTTCAAATAGCTTCGGCTATCACTTCCTTTTGTCCGGTCGTGATGGTCAAGCGGATTAAGGCGTCCCTGTACATACCAATTGCGTTGCTCCTGGCAGTATGGGTTCGAGTCACTTCTGGGGTGTGAGTTTTTAGTTGTATATAGTCCTGGGGACCATTCAGGCTTGTTTGCATTTGTGTTCCTCACGTGTGCCCCAAAGAATGAGGTGATTTGATAAAATGCTATGCCCAAGATTACCATCCGAGTGCCGGCGGGGAAGTGGTTCAAATAGCTTCGGCTATCACTTCCTTTTGTCCGGTCGTGATGGTCAAGCGGATTAAGGCGTCCCTGTACATACCAATTGCGTTGCTCCTGGCAGTATGGGTTCGAGTCACTTCTGGGGTGTGATTTTTCAGTTGTATATAGTCCTGGGGACCATTCAGGCTTGTTTGCATTTGTGTTCCTCACGTGTGCCCCAAAGAATGAGGTGATTTGATAAAATGCTATGCCCAAGATTACCATCCGAGTGCCGGCGGGGAAGTGGTTCAAATAGCTTCGGCTATCACTTCCTTTTGTCCGGTCGTGATGGTCAAGCGGATTAAGGCGTCCCTGTACATACCAATTGCGTTGCTCCTGGCAGTATGGGTTCGAGTCACTTCTGGGGTGTGAGTTTTCAGTTGTATATAGTCCTGGGGACCATTCAGGCTTGTTTGCATATATATATATATATATATATATATATATATATATATATATATATATATATATATATATATATATATATGTATATATATATATATATATATATATATATATATATATATATATATATATATATATATATATATATATATACATATATATATATAAATGTATATATATTAGTATATTTTGGTAGCAGTCTTTCCTGTAGACATATTTTATTAAATATGACCGAAAAAATAAGATTAATAATTCTAACACGATTTTTCTACATCTTTCTTATGTTTCTTTTCACTGTTGATGGTAATTGAAAAATCAATTCTCCAAAATTCATTTTTATTTCTAGTCTGACGCGACACTTGAGCACGTTTCGTAAAACTTATTACATTTTCAAAGACTTTAGTTTACACACACACAACTGAACTATAACTGAACAGAGCTTAAACATCTTCGATTTTTTATACCTGCATTTTGGGTGAGTTGATATGTTACAACAGTTTTGGATGAGGTGAAAACAAACTTTCAACAAAGGACAGGACACGAAATAATGGGTATTGAAGGTAAGAATGGAAGTAATTGCAGAGGGCCAATTGGCCCATATTTCTTGATGCTTCTATATTGGAGTGGAGTCTTGAAGTGGGTAGAATATAGTTGTGCATTAATTGGCTGTTGATTGCTGGTGTTGACTTCTTGATGTGTAGTGCCTCGCAAATGTCAAAACGCCTGCTAGCGCTGTATCTATCGATGATTTCTGTGTTGTTTGCTAAGATTTCTCTGGTGATGGTTTGTTTGTGGGAAGAGATTATATGTTCCTTAATGGAGCTCTGTTGCTTATGCATCGTTAAACGCCTGGAAAGAGATGTTGTTGTCTTGCCTATATACTGAGTTTTTTTAGGCTTACAGTCCCCAAGAGGGAATTTGAAGGCATAGACGACGTTGGTCTCTTTCAAAGCGTTCTACTTTGTGTCTGGAGAGTTTCTCATGAGTAGGCTGGCCGTGTTTTTGGTTTTATAGTAAATCGTCAGTTGTATCTTCTGATTTTTGTCTGTAGGGATAACGTTTCTATTAACAATATCTTTCAGGACCCTTTCCTCCGTTTTATGTGTTGTGGAAAATAAGTTCCTGTAAAATAGTCTAATAGGGGGTATAGGTGTTGTGTTAGTTGTCTCTTCAGAGGTTGCATGACGTTTCACTTTCCTTCTTATGATGTCTTCAACGAAACCATTGGAGAAGCCGTTGTTGACTAGGACCTGCCTGACCCTACAGAGTTCTTCGTTGACTTGCTTCCATCCTGAGCTGTGGCTGAGAGCATGGTCGACATAAGCGTTAGCAACACTCCTCTTGTACCTGTCTGGGCAGTCACTGTTGGCATTTAGGCACATTCCTATGTTTGTTTTCTTAGTGTAGACGGCAGTGTGGAAACTTCCGCTCCTTTCCATGACTCTTACATCTAGAAAGGGCAGCTTCCCATCCTTCTCCATCTCGTAAGTGAAACGCAACACAGAATTCTGCTCGAATGTCTCCTTCAGCTCCTGCAGATGTCTGACATCAGGTACCTGTGTAAAAATGTCGTCAACATACCTGCAGTATATGGCGGGATTCAAGTTCATATCGACTAATAATTTTTGCTCGATGGTACCCATGTAGAAGTTCGCAAACAGGACACCTAGGGGAGAACCCATGGCGACCCCATCTACTTGCTTATACATGTGCCCATCCGGGCTCAAGAAGGGTGCCTCTTTAGTACAAGCTTGGAGTAGTTTCCTTAGAATGTTTTCTGGTATGTCAAGAGGAGTACAGGCCGGATCACGATACACTCTGTCCGCTATCATCCCGATTGTTTCATCCACAGGTACGTTGGTAAACAGTGATTCTACGTCCAACGAGGCTCTTATCCTTGTGGCCCGTGTTCTCCGCAGTAAGTCAACAAATTCCTTTGGAGACTTCAGGCTGAAGGCGCAAGGGACATAAGGAGTCAGCATGCCGTTGGGCCGTTTCGGCAGTCTGTACGAGGGTGTGGGTATCTGGCTGATGATTGGCCGAAGTGGGTTTCCAGGCTTATGTGTCTTGACATTTCCATATGCGTATCCAGGTTTATATTCCCCAATAATCTTTGGCAGGTGGAGTCCGGATTTCTTGGCGTTCACAGTTTCGATCAATTTGTTGACCTTTGCTTTCAATTCATCTGTAGTGTCCTTCGTTACCCTTTGGAATTTAGTTTGGTCAGAGAGTATGAGGCTGATTTTCGCCAGATATTCGTCTTTTTTAAGAATGACGTATATTGGCGACTTGTTACCTCTCCTGACAACTATCTCCTTCTTCTCACGAAGGCTCTTAGCTGCCGCTTTGAGCTCGGGGGGACAGTATGGTGATTCTGTAGTTGCCTCGATTCTTTCCTCCTTCCGCAATAAGTTCTGCTTGTAAGGCGTCTTTGGTGGTGACCTTCTTTTGTGTCTCGAGGTCGAATATGTCGTCCAACAGAATCTCCAACTCCACTTTCCGGGCTATCTCACTTGGTCTGGACATAACGTGACAGTTTATACCTAGATTTAGGAGAGTGACTTGGTCCTCAGTGAGGTTGATTCCTGCAAGGTTCAGGAAGCCGTCTCTTGATCGTGGAATTGCCATAGGTCCTCCATATAACGTTGCTAGTTTCTTGATTATCCTGGTTTCAGTGCTGAGGTGATGTCGGTCTGTGAGGATGTCGAGGTGTTGCTCGATGCGAGTACGGAGACTTTCGTCGATGTTGCTGTTTCTCCATTGGTTTGTAATCTAAATTACAAATTCTTGTAATCTAGATTACAAATTCTTGAGGCAATTCACATAAGAATAGAGCGACCTACCATGAACACCCAAATCACGGAACTATTTACTCTACCCACCATGAGAGTAAGGACAAGACAAGAACATATCGATGCCATCACAGAAGACAATGTCCAACATAACAGGCCACTTACACTGGATTAATCTTTGTGTTTAGATAGGAGATGCCTCGTATGGGCCAATAAGCCTTCTGCAGCCCCTATGTTTATCCCTTATGTATCCCCCCATGTTTTCACCTTCATTGTATTATCACCTGACCTAATGCGGGTATAAAATCAACTAGTATTGTAAGATCTGTTCACTTGAGAATGAACCATGGAGGTTCGAAACGTCGTGCAAATTATACAAATAAGTGTAATACACTCTATAGTAAATCACTTCTTTTCTTCACCTTAAAAGTACGAAAATGAGTTTTGGAGAACTCCTATTTCAATTAAGCCCTGATGCTAAGAAAATAGTTAGAGGGATAGAAGCCCTAAACCAGAAAATATTAAATACAGAATATGCGGTCATATTCAATGAAACATATATATATATATATATATATATATATATATATATATATATATATATATATATATATATATGTATATATATGTCGTACCTAGTAGCCAGAACTCACTTCTCAGCCTACTATTCAAGGCCCGATTTGCCTAATAAGCCAAGTTTTCCTGAATTAATATATTTACTATAATTTTTTTCTTATGAAATGATAAAGCAACCCTTTTCTCTATGTATGAGGTCAATTTTTTTTATTGGAGTTAAAATTAACGTAGATATATGACCGAACCTAACCAACCCTACCTAACCTAACCTAACTTATATTTATAGGTAAGGTTAGGTTAGGTAGCCAAAAAAAGCTAGGTTAGGTTAGGTTAGGTAGGTTAGGTAGACGAAAAAACATTAATTCATGAAAACTTGGCTTATTAGGCAAATCGGGCCTTGAATAGTAGGCTGAGAAGTGCGTTCTGGCTATTAGGTACGACATATATATATATATATATATATATATATATATATATATATATATATATATATTTATATATATATATATTTATATATATATATATTTATATATATATATATATATACATAAATATATATATTTATATATATATATATACATAAATATATATATACATAAATATATATATATATATTTATATATATTTATATATATATATATATATATATATATATATATATATATATATATATATATATATATATATATATATATATA
The DNA here is from genome assembly GCF_040958095.1 of Procambarus clarkii. Lineage (NCBI taxonomy): Eukaryota > Metazoa > Arthropoda > Malacostraca > Decapoda > Cambaridae > Procambarus > Procambarus clarkii. Next base: position 1,552,213 of record NC_091170.1, on the reverse strand, counting down.
TATATATATATATATATATATATATATATATATATATATATATATATATATATATATATATATATATATATATGACAATGTCAGACCACGGAGGAAAATGAAACAGGAAATTTCCTTAAGTACTTTCGTATATTAAATACATCTTCAGAAGGCATTCCTTCTGAAGATGTATTTAATATACGAAAGTACTTAAGGAAATTTCCTGTTTCATTTTCCTCCGTGGTCTGGCATTGTCACATTCTTAATCACGTGTTTATTTTCGTGATACACACACACACACATATATATATATATATATATATATATATATATATATATATATATATATATATATATATATATATATATATATATATATATATATATATATATGTCGTACCTAGTAGCCAGAACTCACTTTTCAGCCTACAATGCAAGGCCCAATTTGCCTAATAAGCCAAGTTTTCATGAATTAATATATTTTCTCTAATTTTTTTCTTATGCAATGATAAAGCAACCTATTTCATTATGTAAGAGGTCAATTTTTTTTTATTGGAGTTAAAATTAACGTAGATATATGACCGAACCTAACCAACCCTACCTAACCTAACCTATCTTTATAGGTTAGGTTAGGTTAGGTAGCCGAAAAAGTTAGGTTAGGTTAGGTTAGGTAGGTTAGGTAGTCGAAAAGCAATTAATTCATGAAAACTTGGCTTATTAGGCAAATCGGGCCTTGCATAGTAGGCTCAGAAGTGAGTTCTGGCTACTAGGTACGACATATATATATATATATATATATATATATATATATATATATATATATATATATATATATATATATATATATATATATACATATATATATATATATACATATATATATATACATATATATATATATATATATATATATATATATATATATATATATATATATATATATATACATATATATATATATATACATATATATATATATATATATATATATATATATATATATATATATATATATGTCGTACCTAGTAGCCAGAACTCACTTCTCAGCCTACTATTCAAGGCCCGATTTGCCTAATAAGCCAAGTTTTCCTGAATTAATATATTTACTATAATTTTTTTCTTATGAAATGATAAAGCAACCCTTTTCTCTATGTATGAGGTCAATTTTTTTTTATTAGAGTTAAAATTAACGTAGATATATGACCGAACCTAACCAACCCTACCTAACCTAACCTAACCTATATTTATAGGTAAGGTTAGGTTAGGTAGCCAAAAAAAGCTAGGTTAGGTTAGGTTAGGTAGGTTAGGTAGACGAAAAACATTAATTCATGAAAACTTGGCTTATTAGGCAAATCGGGCCTTGAATAGTAGGCTGAGAAGTGCGTTCTGGCTATTAGGTACGACATATATATATATATATATATATATATATATATATATATATATATTTATATATGTCGTACCTAGTAGCCAGAACTCACTTTTCAGCCTACAATGCAAGGCCCGATTTGCCTAATAAGCCAAGTTTCCATGAATTAATATATTTTCTCTAATTTTTTTCTTATGAAATGATAAAGCAACCCATTTCATTATGTAAGAGGTCAATTTTTTTTTATTGGAGTTAAAATTAACGTAGATATATGACCGAACCTAACCAACCCTACCTAACCTAACCTAACCTATCTCTATAGGTTAGGTTAGGTTAGGTAGCCGAAAAAGTTAGGTTAGGTTAGGTTAGGTAGGTTAGGTAGTCGAAAAGCAATTAATTCATGAAAACTTGGCTTATTAGGCAAATCGGGCCTTGCATAGTAGGCTCAGAAGTGAGTTCTGGCTACTAGGTACGACATATATATATATATATATATATACATATATATATTTTATTAAATATGACCGAAAAAGTAAGATTAATAATTCTAACACGAATTTTCTCAATCTTTCGTACATTATGCTTCACTGTTGGAGGTAAATCAAAAATCACTTCTCCAAAATTCATTTTTATTTCTAGTCTGACGCGACACGGGCGCGTTTCGTAAAACTTATTACATTTTCAAAGACTTCACAAATACACAACTGATTAGAACTTGCGTTTCCCTGATTTTATATCTACATTTGAGTGAGGTGGGAAGGGTGATGTGGCATTACATTTGAGTGAGGTGGGAAGGATGATGTGGCATTAGAGGATATTAATAGGGTATTAAAAGTATCAACACAAGACAGAACACGAAACAATGGATATTGAATAGAAGTGTTTGTAGAAAGCCTATTGGTCCATATTTCTTGATGCTTCTATATTGGAGCGGAGTCTTGAGGTGGGTAGAATATAGTTGTGCAATAATTGGCTGTTGATTGCTGGTGTTGACTTCTTGATGTGTAGTGCCTCGCAAACGTCAAGCCGCCTGCTATCGCTGTATCTATCGATGATTTCTGTGTTGTTTACTAGGATTTCTCTGGCGATGGTTTGGTTATGGGAAGAGATTATATGTTCCTTAATGGAGCCCTGTTGTTTATGCATCGTTAAACGCCTAGAAAGAGATGTTGTTGTCTTGCCTATATACTGGGTTTTTTGGAGCTTACAGTCCCCAAGTGGGCATTTGAAGGCATAGACGACGTTAGTCTCTTTTAAAGCGTTCTGTTTCGTGTCTGGAGAGTTTCTCATGAGTAGGCTGGCCGTTTTTCTGGTTTTATAGTAAATCGTCAGTTGTATCCTCTGATTTTTGTCTGTAGGGATAACGTTTCTATTAACAATATCTTTCTGGACCCTTTCCTCTGTTTTATGAGCTGTGGAAAAGAAGTTCCTGTAAAATAGTCTAATAGGGGGTATAGGTGTTGTGTTAGTTGTCTCTTCGGAGGTTGCATGGCTTTTCACTTTCCTTCTTATGATGTCTTCGATGAAACCATTGGAGAAGCCGTTATTGACTAGAACCTGCCTTACCCTACAGAGTTCTTCGTCGACTTGCTTCCATTCTGAGCTGTGGCTGAGAGCACGGTCGACGTATGCGTTAACAACACTCCTCTTGTACCTGTCAGGGCAGCCGCTGTTGGCATTTAGGCACATTCCTATGTTTGTTTCCTTTGTGTAGACTGCAGTGTGGAAACCTCCGCCCTTTTCCATGACTGTTACATCTAGAAAAGGCAGCTTCCCATCCTTTTCCGTCTCGTAAGTGAAACGCAGCACGGAACTCTGCTCAAATGCCTCCTTCAGCTCCTGCAGATGTCTGACATCAGGTACCTGTGTAAAAATGTCGTCAACATACCTGCAGTATATGGCCGGTTTCAAGTTCATGTCGACTAAGACTTTTTGCTCGATGGTACCCATGTAGAAGTTTGCAAACAGGACACCTAGGGGAGAACCCATAGCGACCCCATCTACTTGCTTATACATATGCCCATCCGGGCTCAAGAAGGGTGCCTCTTTAGTACAAGCTTGGAGTAGTTTCCTCAGAATACTTTCTGGCATGTCAAGAGGAGTACAGGCTGGATCACGATACACTCTGTCGGCTATCATTCCGATTCCGACAGAGTGTATCGTGATCCAGCCTGTACTCCTCTTGACATGCCAGAAAGTATTCTGAGGAAACTACTCCAAGCTTGTACTAAAGAGGCACCCTTCTTGAGCCCGGATGGGCATATGTATAAGCAAGTAGATGGGGTCGCTATGGGTTCTCCCCTAGGTGTCCTGTTTGCAAACTTCTACATGGGTACCATCGAGCAAAAAGTCTTAGTCGACATGAACTTGAAACCGGCCATATACTGCAGGTATGTTGACGACATTTTTACACAGGTACCTGATGTCAGACATCTGCAGGAGCTGAAGGAGGCATTTGAGCAGAGTTCCGTGCTGCGTTTCACTTACGAGACGGAAAAGGATGGGAAGCTGCCTTTTCTAGATGTAACAGTCATGGAAAAGGGCGGAGGTTTCCACACTGCAGTCTACACAAAGGAAACAAACATAGGAATGTGCCTAAATGCCAACAGCGACTGCCCTGACAGGTACAAGAGGAGTGTTGTTAACGCATACGTCGACCGTGCTCTCAGCCACAGCTCAGAATGGAAGCAAGTCGACGAAGAACTCTGTAGGGTAAGGCAGGTTCTAGTCAATAACGGCTTCTCCAATGGTTTCATCGAAGACATCATAAGAAGGAAAGTGAAAAGCCATGCAACCTCCGAAGAGACAACTAACACAACACCTATACCCCCTATTAGACTATTTTACAGGAACTTCTTTTCCACAGCTCATAAAACAGAGGAAAGGGTCCTGAAAGATATTGTTAATAGAAACGTTATCCCTACAGACAAAAATCAGAGGATACAACTGACGATTTACTATAAAACCAGAAAAACGGCCAGCCTACTCATGAGAAACTCTCCAGACACGAAACAGAACGCTTTAAAAGAGACTAACGTCGTCTATGCCTTCAAATGCCCACTTGGGGACTGTAAGCTCCAAAAAACCCAGTATATAGGCAAGACAACAACATCTCTTTCTAGGCGTTTAACGATGCATAAACAACAGGGCTCCATTAAGGAACATATAATCTCTTCCCATAACCAAACCATCGCCAGAGAAATCCTAGTAAACAACACAGAAATCATCGATAGATACAGCGATAGCAGGCGGCTTGACGTTTGCGAGGCACTACACATCAAGAAGTCAACACCAGCAATCAACAGCCAATTATTGCACAACTATATTCTACCCACCTCAAGACTCCGCTCCAATATAGAAGCATCAAGAAATATGGACCAATAGGCTTTCTACAAACACTTCTATTCAATATCCATTGTTTCGTGTTCTGTCTTGTGTTGATACTTTTAATACCCTATTAATATCCTCTAATGCCACATCATCCTTCCCACCTCACTCAAATGTAATGCCACATCACCCTTCCCACCTCACTCAAATGTAGATATAAAATCAGGGAAACGCAAGTTCTAATCAGTTGTGTATTTGTGAAGTCTTTGAAAATGTAATAAGTTTTACGAAACGCGCCCGTGTCGCGTCAGACTAGAAATAAAAATGAATTTTGGAGAAGTGATTTTTGATTTACCTCCAACAGTGAAGCATAATGTACGAAAGATTGAGAAAATTCGTGTTAGAATTATTAATCTTACTTTTTCGGTCATATTTAATAAAATATGTCTACAGGAAAGACTGCTACCAAAATATACTAATATACATATATATATATATATTTTCTGGTTTAGGGCTTCTATCCCTCTAACTATTTTCTTAGCATCAGGGCTTAATTGAAATAGGAGTTCTCCAAAACTCATTTTCGTACTTTTAAGGTGAAGAAAAGAAGTGATTTACTATAGAGTGTATTACACTTATTTGTATAATTTGCACGACGTTTCGAACATCCATGGTTCATTTTCAAGTGAACAGATCTTACAATACTAGTTGATTTTATACCCGCATTAGGTCAGGTGATAATACAATAAAGGTGAAAACATGGGGGGATACATAAGGGATAAATGTGAGGTGAAACATAGAGGCTGCAGAAGGCTTATTGGCCCATACGAGGCATCTCCTATCTAAACACAAAGATTAATCCAGTGTAATTGGCCTGTTATGTTGGACATTGTCTTCTGTGTTGGCATCGATATGTTCTTGTCTTGTCCTTACTCTCATGGTGGGTAGAGTAAATAGTTCCGTGATTTGGGTGTTCATGGTAGGTCGCTCTATTCTTATGTGAATTGCCTCAAGAATTTGTAATCTTCTTGAATCTTGGGTTTTGTCTATTATGCAAGTATTCTTGTTCAACATTTCTCTTGTTAGAGTAATGTCATGGGCTTGTCTCATGTGATTCCTAGGGGCACCAGATTGAAGATGGCATGTCAAACGCCTCGTCAGCTTGGTCGACGTCATACCTATGTACTTACATTGAAGGTTACATCCTTCGTGGGGGCAAGTGTACATGTATACAACGCTTGACTGCTGTAGAGGGTTCTCCGTCGGCTTCGGGCTGTTTTTGATAAGGAGTTCGGAAGTCTTCTTGGTTTTGTAGAATATTATCATGTTTATGTTTTGGTTAGGAGTAGTGCTTTTTACTCCTTTACGGATTATTTCTTTCATTATTCTTTCCTCTTTTATATGTTCACTGTGCATGGTTGATTTATAATATAATTTTATTGGGGGTGTTGTGGTTTCTGTTCTAGGTTCTGAATTATACCAACGGTCCAAGTGTCTTCTTATAGCATCGTTTATTTCCGCGTTGCTATATCCGTTGTTCACCAATACCTGAGTTACTCTTTCAAACTCTCTACTCACGTTGCTCCATTCAGAGCAGTGGGTAAGCGCTCGACGAATATAAGCATTGAGAACACTGGCTTTGTATCTTTGGGGGCACTCACTTCTACCGTTCAGGCATAATCCTATGTTGGTGGGCTTGGTATAAACGTTGGTGCTTAAAGAGGTTCCTGTTTTTGTTATTAGTACATCCAAGAATGGCAGACTGTTATTTTCACTATTTTCATGTGTATATCGGAGTACTGACTCTCTCTCTAGGTGTCTTTTTAGGTCAATTAGTTCATCTGAGTCTTTTACTATTACGAATATGTCATCTACATAACGGCAGTATACAGTTGGTTTTTGTCTGCTACTGAAGACCCTATCTTTGATGGTTCCCATATAAAAATTAGCAAATAAAACTCCTAAGGGGGAGCCCATTGCTACTCCGTCTATTTGTAAATACATGTCTCCTTGTGGACTGATGAAAGGGGCTTCCTTTGTACATGCTTCGAGAAGACTTTTCAAGTGTGGCTCAGGTATGTCTAATTTGGGGGTGCTCTCGTCTCTGTATACTCTGTCCAGTATCATTCCTATGGTTGTGTCGACTGGGACGTTGGTGAATAGGGATTCAACGTCCAGGGAAGCGATGATTCCATCGGGCTGGGTAGATTTGATCAATTCTAGGAAATCTGCTGATGATTGTAGATTGTAGACTAATAGAGCGACCTACCATGAACACCCAAATCACGGAACTATTTACTCTACCCACCATGAGAGTAAGGACAAGACAAGAACATATCGATGCCAACACATAAGACAATGTCCAACATAACAGGCCAATTACACTGGATTAATCTTTGTGTTTAGATAGGAGATGCCTCGTATGGGCCAATAAGCCTTCTGCAGCCCCTATGTTTATCCCTTATGTATCCCCCCATGTTTTCACCTTCATTGTATTATCACCTGACCTAATGCGGGTATAAAATCAACTAGTATTGTAAGATCTGTTCACTTGAGAATGAACCATGGAGGTTCGAAACGTCGTGCAAATTATACAAATAAGTGTAATACACTCTATAGTAAATCACTTCTTTTCTTCACCTTAAAAGTACGAAAATGAGTTTTGGAGAACTCCTATTTCAATTAAGCCCTGATGCTAAGAAAATAGTTAGAGGGATAGAAGCCCTAAACCAGAAAATAATAAATACAGAATATGCGGTCATATTCAATGAAACATGTTTGAACGAAAACCTGCTGCCAGTATACACCAATATATATATATATATATATATATATATATATATATATATATATATATATATATATATATATATATATATATATATATATACATATATATATATATATATATATATATGTATATATATATATATATATATATATATATATATATATGTATATATATATATATATATATATATATATATATATATATATATATATATTATTAAATATGACCGAAAAAGTAAGATTAATAATTTTAACACGAATTTTCTCAATCTTTCGTACATTATGCTTCACTGTTGGAGGTAAATCAAAAATCACTTCTCCAAAATTCATTTTTATTTCTAGTCTGACGCGACACGGGCGCGTTTCGTAAAACTTATTACATTTTCAAAGACTTCACAAATACACAACTGATTAGAACTTGCGTTTCCCTGATTTTATATCTACATTTGAGTGAGGTGGGAAGGGTGATGTGGCATTACATATGGATATGCGTATGGCATTACATATGGATATGCGTATGGAAATGTCAAGACGCACAAGCCTGGAAACCCACTTCGGCCAATCATTAGCCAGATACCCACACCCACGTACAGATTGGCGAAGCGACTCAACGGCCTGCTGACTCCTTATGTTCCTTGCGCCTTCAGCCTGAAGTCTCCAAAGGAATTTGTGGACTTACTGCGGGGCGCACGGGCCACAGGGATAAGAGCCTCGTTGGACGTAGAATCGCTGTTTACCAACGTACCTGTGGACGAGACAATCGGAATGATAGCCGACAGAGTGTATCGTGATCCAGCCTGTACTCCTCTTGACATGCCAGAAAGTATTCTGAGGAAACTACTCCAAGCTTGTACTAAAGAGGCACCCTTCTTGAGCCCGGATGGGCACATGTATAAGCAAGTGGATGGGGTCGCCATGGGTTCTCCCCTAGGTGTCCTGTTTGCAAACTTCTACATGGGTACCATCGAGCAAAAAGTCTTAGTCGACATGAACTTGAAACCGGCCATATACTGCAGGTATGTTGACGACATTTTTACACAGGTACCTGATGTCAGACATCTGCAGGAGCTGAAGGAGGCATTTGAGCAGAGTTCCGTGCTGCGTTTCACTTACGAGACGGAAAAGGATGGGAAGCTGCCTTTTCTAGATGTAACAGTCATGGAAAAGGGCGGAGGTTTCCACACTGCAGTCTACACAAAGGAAACAAACGTAGGAATGTGCCTAAATGCCAACAGCGACTGCCCTGACAGGTACAAGAGGAGTGTTGTTAACGCATACGTCGACCGTGCTCTCAGCCACAGCTCAGAATGGAAGCAAGTCGACGAAGAACTCTGTAGGGTAAGGCAGGTTCTAGTCAATAACGGCTTCTCCAATGGTTTCATCGAAGACATCATAAGAAGGAAAGTGAAAAGCCATGCAACCTCCGAAGAGACAACTAACACAACACCTATACCCCCTATTAGACTATTTTACAGGAACTTCTTTTCCACAGCTCATAAAACAGAGGAAAGGGTCCTGAAAGATATTGTTAATAGAAACGTTATCCCTACAGACAAAAATCAGAGGATACAACTGACGATTTACTATAAAACCAGAAAAACGGCCAGCCTACTCATGAGAAACTCTCCAGACACGAAACAGAACGCTTTAAAAGAGACTAACGTCGTCTATGCCTTCAAATGCCCACTTGGGGACTGTAAGCTCCAAAAAACCCAGTATATAGGCAAGACAACAACATCTCTTTCTAGGCGTTTAACGATGCATAAACAACAGGGCTCCATTAAGGAACATATAATCTCTTCCCATAACCAAACCATCGCCAGAGAAATCCTAGTAAACAACACAGAAATCATCGATAGATACAGCGATAGCAGGCGGCTTGACGTTTGCGAGGCACTACACATCAAGAAGTCAACACCAGCAATCAACAGCCAATTATTGCACAACTATATTCTACCCACCTCAAGACTCCGCTCCAATATAGAAGCATCAAGAAATATGGACCAATAGGCTTTCTACAAACACTTCTATTCAATACCCATTGTTTCTGTTCTGTCTTGTGTTGATACTTTTAATACCCTATTAATATCCTCTAGTGTTCTGTCTTGTGTTAATGCCACATCATTCTTCCCACCTCACTCAAATGTAATGCCACATCACCCTTCCCACCTCACTCAAATGTAGATATAAAATCAGGGAAACGCAAGTTCTAATCAGTTGTGTATTTGTGAAGTCTTTGAAAATGTAATAAGTTTTACGAAACGCGCCCGTGTCGCGTCAGACTAGAAATAAAAATGAATTTTGGAGAAGTGATTTTTGATTTACCTCCAACAGTGAAGCATAATGTACGAAAGATTGAGAAAATTCGTGTTAAAATTATTAATCTTACTTTTTCGGTCATATTTAATAATATATGTCTACAGGAAAGACTGCTACCAAAATATACTAATATATATATATATATACATATATATATATATATATATATATATATATATGTATATATATATATATATATATATATATATATATATATATATATATATATATATATATATATATATATATATATATATATATATATATATATATATATATATATATATATATATATATATAACGGCCAGCCTACTCATGAGAAACTCTCCAGACACAAAACAGAACGCTTTAAAAGAGACTAACGTCGTCTATGCCTTCAAATGCCCTCTTGGGGACTGTAAGCTCCAAAAAAAACAGTATATAGGCAAGACAACAACATCTCTTTCTAGGCGTTTAACGATGCATAAACAACAGGGCTCCATTAAGGAACATATAATCTCTTCCCACAACCAAACCATCGCCAGAGAAATCCTAGTAAACAACTCAGAAATCATCGATAGATACAGCGATAGCAGGCGGCGTGACGTTTGCGAGGCACTACACATCAAGAAGTCAACACCAGCAATCAACAGCCAATTATTGCACAACTATATTCTACCCACCTCAAGACTCCGCTCCAATATAGAAGCATCAAGAAATATGGACCAATAGGCTTTCTACAAACACTTCTATTCAATATCCATTGTTTCGTGTTCTGTCTTGTGTTGATGAAATTAATACCCTATTAATACCACATCTTGTTCTGTCTTGTGTTAATGCCACATCACCCCTTCCACCTCACTCAAATGTAGATATATATATATATATATATATATATATATATATATATATATATATATATATATATATATATATATTTATATATATATATATATATATATATATATATATATATATATATACATATATGTATATATATATATATATATATATATATATATATATATATATATATATATATATATATATATATATATATATATATATATATATATATATATATATTCTCATCCTGCAGTTTTAAACTTTTTAGTTATTATTTCAATTAGTGATTATGTTAGTGTTGTTTGTCGTGTTTCAGTAAAGGGATTATTAAAACTTTTGTATTGTTTAATTATTTATTATTTTGGCAAGTATTTCACAAATATGTATGATGAAAACCATGCCAAAGTAGCATCACAAAATCAGATATAACATAAAAAATCAGGATTTTGTATGTTTTTTTTTTTATAGTGAATGGAGTTGTGTGAGGCAAATTTAGCAAATTTCCTTCATTCGGTAGAGCTGTCATAGGTAGTTAAAAAAGTCTTTAAATTCCTTTGGTGAACTGAACATTTGTATATTATTTTATTTCCTATTGAGCTTACGAAAGAGTAAACAAATGTTTTTTTTTTTAAATGCAAAAGTAATAAATACAATAATTTAGGGAAATCTCACAAAGCAACATGATATATAGTGTGACACTTAACTCCAAGACTGGTAACAGTGTGACCACCTGGAGAGTTACACATAACTCCACCACTGGTAACAGAGTGACCACCTGGAGAGTTACACATATCTCCACGACTGGTAACAGTGTGACCACCTGGAGAGTTACACATAACTCCACGACTGGTAGCAGTGTCACCATCTGGAGAGTTACACATATCTCCACGACTGGTAACAGTGTCACCATCTGGCAAGATACATCCTTTCATAACTCTTTACTTAAATATAAGATTACATAAAATGTAATCAAACAGTCTAGTGATAAGCAAATAAGCCAAATATTATCAGATTCTACAATAGTTCCGTTGCATTCAGCAACCCCATATAATACAATGATGGAATGCTTAACATTACATACAGTTTTGCCTAAATATTTCTGTAGAGAAATTTATATTTTAACATATTAAAAATCTGATGTGATTTAACACTTTTGGCTAATTAATTCTGCAAAATTATAAACAGCAACTTCTTCACTTCACCAACCTCAGTCAACTGTCTTTAAACCCATTATAAGCACCTGCCCTGTTTATCTCTGGTAGATTTGTGCGATAAATCTCTAACAGGTTTAATGGGTTCTTCAATAAATTCTTCTATTATCATGAAGTTTCTCTATGTGGTTGCCAAGCTTTGTGGTCTGTTTAACTAATCATAGCAGTATTGGTAACAACTAGACTTAATTCTGTCCAGTAGTCACGTCCAACCAATCATATTGCCTTGTTACTTTCGATAGTTATTGTTAAACTTCTAATCACTTGATGATTGATGACAATACTTTCAGTCTAATCCTAGTTTATTGAATAATATAACTGTGCTCAATTAATCAAGTAGTCTAACTAACCTATGAGAGGATCCACAACATCTCTTGCCTAAACTGAAGGCAGAATGTTGCTAATACTCTTTTAAATAATTCATATCACTGATTGATAATGCACAGGCCTACGTCATTATTGCTGTCATTTTATTCAAATCCTGTATATTTTCAATGTGTTGATTTCAAATCTGTCTTCCGTTAATGATAATCAGCTCAAGTTTTCTTGTTATCTAATTTTATTTAGTGTGCCTAGTATTAGGAAGGCATGGAGGCTACGGCTAATTCCTGGGTTGTCTTTGTGGGAGAGTCGAGCAGGTTACAAACACTATGAGCGTAGTGAAGGCCATCTCCAGAAGCCCTTCAACCTGGCTCACGTAATGTGGCTGCTCAAATTTTACTGCCTCTTCCTTATGTATAACTTGAATTGATAGGAACATTTTCAAGATCAGGAATAAAGAAAGTTCAGCTTTTCTTTTCATAGAACATTAATTTTCATATTAAAGGAATGCTAAATTGTATGCAGGAATTTGTGATGCTCCTGAGATTAGAAGCCTGTTGAAAGACGAACATATGGAAAGAGTAATGAGTGAAACGGAGAGCAATGCAAGGCAAACCTTTAAATCAGCAGTGAATAATTTTCCTGGAACCACCAAAATTCAGTATTCGTGTATTTTGTTGAAGAACTGATAAAGAGTATTTAGTCTGGGATAATGGATGTCAGTATAATTGAATTATCTCAGATCGCGTGTGAATTATTTCCCTGACAACTGTGGAGCCTAGAGTAAGGAACAAGGGGAAAAGGTTTCACCATGATATTCCTACTATGTAAGGAAGGTACCAGAGACGAGGAGGACGAGAAGGTACCAGATATAGTTATAAACAAGTACATTAGTGTTTAGACAGGTACAGGTATAGTTATACACAAGTACATTAGTGGTAAGACTGGTACAGGTATAGTTATACACATGTAAATTAATGTTAAGACTTGGTACAGGTATAATTATACACAAGCACATTAGTGTTTAGACTGGTATAGGTATAGTTATACACAAGCACATTAGTGTTTAGACTGGTACAGGTATAGTTATACACAAGCACATTAGTGTTTAGACTGGTACAGGTATAGTTATACAGAAGGACAGTAGTGTTAAGACTGGTACAGGAATAGTTATACACAAGCACATTAGTGTTAAGACTGGTACAGGTATAGTTATACACAAGCACACTAGTGCCTGCTATTGTGAGTGAGAGGGTACGGTGTGATGTATCAGGATGTGATGTTGTGTACGGTGTGAGATGATATAGTACGGTGTGAGAGGTTGGTACGTATTGTGAAAGGGTACGGTGTGATGATGTCAAGTGCCTGCTACTGTGAGTCTAGGGGTTTGGTGTCAAGTGCCAGGTACTCTGAGTAAAAAGGCATGGCACCAGCTACTGTGAGTCAAGGGGTATTGAGTGAGGTGCCAGGTACTGTGAGTGAGAGGGCATGGTGACAAGTGCAATCTACTGTGAGTGAGATTGTATAGTGTTAAGTGCCACCTACTGTGAATCAGGGGGTATGTTGTCAAGTGCCAGGTACTGTGAGTGGGCATAGTGTCAAGTGTTATCTACTGTGAGTCAGGGATATGGTGACAAGTGCCAGCTACTGTGAGTCAGGGGATATGGTGTCAAGTGCCAGCTACTGTGAGTCAGAGGACATAGTGTCAAGTGCCCGGTCCTCTGAGTGAGAGGGCAGGGTGTCAAGTGCCTGGTCATCTGAGTGAGAGGGCAGGGTGTCAAGTGCTGCTGGCAGAGAGACAGCATACCGGAGAGGATAAGCCAAGGGGTTGTGGGCCAAGACAGGAGGGTGAGACAGGTGTGGACAGGAGCCCACCAAGTGATGGTCTGGGAGAGGTGAGGGTGTGGCCAGGTGGCGGAAGTAATCGGACACTGTGCGGCGCCACATGGAAGGTGTTCCTTGTCGACGGTGGTGAGACAGTTGACTGAGGCGCCCAGGGCGACGGCGTATGTCACCAACATGGACGCCCCACATGGCGTATGCTGCAGCCTGGGCTCTGGCTACACTGTCCACGGAGGAGTAGATGCTGCTCTGGGTGAACGGGTGGCGGTACCGGGCAGGTACGCGGCCAGCATTTATACCAATGTAAGCGGCCATGAGTCCCAGGTCCTGCAGGTATGTTGCTGGGGAGGTCGCTACATGTGTGGTTCCCTCATTGTCAGAGTCACGTTCAGCCGAGTGGTGTTGTGTTTGTTGGTCACCGTCGTCGTCCAGCACAGCATAGTTCATGTCGTCGTCCAGCACAGCATAGTTCATGTCGTCGTCCAGCACAGCATAGTTCATGTCGTCGTCCAGCACAGCATAGTTCATGTCGTCGTCCAGCACACCATGGTTCATGTCCTCCTCCAGCTCCAGCAGCGCCTTCCTCAGTGTGGCCACTTCCTCGTCTACTTCACAATACTGACAAGAGAGAGAAAAACTTGATAGTGGACAGTAACAAAAAGGATTATTAATGTGCGTGCGTAGTTACCTATTTGTAATCACCTACTTGTGCTTGCGGGGGTTGAGCTTTGGCTCTTTGGTCTCGCCTCTCAACTGTCAATCAATTAGTGTACAGATTCTTGAGCCTACTGGGCTCTATCATATCTACATTTGAAACAGTGTATGGGGTCAGCCTCCACCACATCACTGCCTAACGCATTCCACTACTCTGCACTGAAAAAGTTCTTTCTCACATTCCTGTGGCTCATTTATTTACTCAGTATCCTCCTGTGTCCCCTTATTCGTGTACCACCAGTGTTAAACAGTTAATCTTTATCTACCCTGTCAATTCCCCCTGAGGATCTTGTAGGTAGTGATCAAGTCTCCCCTTACTCTTATATCTTCCAGTGTCGTGAGATGCATTTCCCGTAGCCTTTCCTCGTAACTCATTCCTCTTAGTTCTGGGACTAGTCTAGTGGCATACCTCTGAATTTTATTCCAGCTTCGTCTTGTGCTTGACAAGGTATGGGCACCATGCTGGGGCCGCATACTCTAGGATTGGTATTACATATGTGGTATGCAAGATTCTGAATGATTTCTTACACAGTTTCCTTGAGGGTCTTCTGATGTTAGCCAGCCTCGCGTATGCTGCAGACGTAATTCTTTTCATGTGGGCTTCAGAAGACAGGTTTGGTGTGATATCAACCCCTAGATCTTTCTCTCTGTCCGTTTCATGAAATACTTCTTCTCCTATTCTGAATCCTGTATCTGGCCTCTTGTTTCCACCGTCTAGTGTCATTACTTTGCATTTACTCGGGTTGAACTTTAGTAGCCATTTGTTGTACCATCCATTCAGTCTCTCTAGGTAATTTTATAGCCTCCTACTATCATCCTCTGTTTTAATCCTCCTCATAATTTTTGCATCATCAGCAAACTGTGAGAGGAACGATTCTGTACCCTCTGGGAGATCATTTACATATATCAGAAACAGTATAGGTTCAAGGACTAAACCCTGCGGGACTCCACCGGTGACGTCTCACCAATCTGAGGCCTCACCCCTCACCGTGACATGCTGTCTTCTGTTGCTTAGGTACTCTATAATAAAATGGAGTATCTTAACTTTTTCTCCTGCCTACATCTCCAGCATTTTTTACTAGCCTCTTGTGTGGTACTGTGTCAAAGGCTTTCTGGCAATCAAAAAATATGCAGTCTGCCCATCCCTCTCTTTCTTGCCTGATTTTTGTTGCCTGGTCGTAGAATTCAAGTAACCCTGTGAGGCAGGACTTGCCATCCCTGAACCCATGTTGATGCTGTGTTACAAAGTTATTTCACTCCAGATGTTCCACTATGTTTTTTTTCGCCCAATCTTTTCCATCAGTTTGCATAGTATGCAAGTTAGGGATACTGGCCTGTAGTTCAGTGCCTCCTATCTATCCCCCTTCTTGTATATTGGGACTACATTAGCCCCCTTCCAAGTTCTTGGCAGTTTCCCGGTTGCCAGTGATTTTTTATACACTATGAAAAGTGGCAGGCAGAGTGCCTCTGCCTCTTCCTTTAGTATCCAAGTTGAGATTCAGTCTGGGCCTATAGCCTTTGTCACATCCAACTGTAGTAAAAGCTACCTTACTTCCTCACTGGTAATCTCAAATTCTTCTAGTGGTTCCTGGTTAACTATTCCCTCTCTTATCTCTGGAACTTCTCCTTGCTCTAATGTGAAGACCTTCTGGAATTTCATGGTGGGTAAGAGGAGGAGACTTGGGGGAGTGTGAGAGAAGGGGGGATATGGGAGGAGGGCGGGCTTGGGGGGATGGGGTAGAGGGGGGCTTGGGGAGCAGAAAAGGAGGGAGGGCTTGGCGGGGGAAGAGGGAGTAATGAGGAAGAAGGGAGTGTTTATGGGAGTGAGGGAGAAGGGGGGTGGAGGATACTGGAGGGTTTAGGGGGTGGGGGGAGAATGGAGTACTCTGGGGTTGAGGAGAAGGTAAGGCATGGGGGATAAGGCAGGAATTGGGGGGATTGGGGAGAAGGGAGGTCCTGGGGAGGGAGGGAGTAGTGGGAGGGTACCCTTCGTGTTTACCTAGTGGGGGCTGGCAGGGATTAGGGCAGGTTGGACGTCTATTGGGTGGAAGGTGGGGATGGTGCTTCTCTTACTGTGGCTGTTGAACTACTTGTGGAGGGTTCCCCACTCCCCTCTAGGATTGTAGGGTTCTGGGTTGTTGTTGCCTGATGCCCTTCCTTCTCCCTGAGCTCCCTCCTCATGGCTGCAGCCCTCATTCTTTCGTCCCTTGTTATATCCCTCTGCAGAAATACTTTTTGGAACTTCACTACATTTGCTAGTTTACTCTTCCTTGCTAACAGGTCCTCCTTTGTGTTTTTGCTCATGAATATCACCTTTATCAATCGGTCTCTGTCCTTGTTGTACTGTTCGAGCCTGAAAACGTTTTCAATATTCTGATCAGCCTCTCCATATGCACCCTTTTAAGGATTTCCTTAACATCGTTTTTGTACTTGTCTCTCCACTTCGCTGGACTGGTCCCTGGTTTCCCCTTAATACCTACTATTACTACCGCTCTTTTTCACTTTATCAGCCTGCTAGTACATCTACCTGCTTCCTGAAAAAGCTACTTCCATGGCAACTTGCCTTACTGCAGACCTAGCTTCAGGGCTCTTTTTAAACAATTATGTAAATGAGGGTTGTTTTGCAAAGAGAGAGAGAGAGAGAGAGAGAGAGAGAGAGAGAGAGAGAGAGAGAGAGAGAGAGAGAGAGAGAGAGAGAGAGAGAGAGAGAGAGAGAGAGAGAGAGAGAGAGAGAGAGAGAGAGAGAGAGAGAGAGAGAGAGAGAGAGAGAGAGAGAGAGAGAGAGAGAGAGAGAGAGAGAGAGAGAGAGAGAGGAGAGAGAGAGAGAGAGAGAG